>NC_090758.1:31857155-31863624 GCF_036898095.1 Palaemon carinicauda | reverse complement strand
TCTGGCCAGGTCACCTATGTGGTCCTCATGCTGTGTACCGTGGATGAGCGGTTTTTCCTCGGGCAGAACTGAGTGTAGAAAAGAAGATAATTAGATTTCATGTTTCATGGGTGAGAGAGAGAGAGAGAGAGAGAGAGAGAGAGGGAGAGAGAGAGAGAGAGAGAGAGAGAGAGAGAGAGAGAGAGAAAAGATTTTATGAAGGATAAATCATAGTTATTTACCTAATAATAATAATAATAATAATAATAATAATAATAATAATAATAATAATAATAATAATAATAATAATAATAACTATCATCATTATCATCATTATTATCATTTTTTTTGGGTCGTAGACCATCTTTCAGGCAAGTTTTGTTGAAAATAATGGCTGCCTCAGTTGCATTGATCTTATACTCTGTGTTCTCAATGGCTCTTCTCATCTTCTTTTCAGAATTACTGCATACAGCCAGTAATTGGGCAAAAGTCATCCTTCATGGTGGGTAGTCAAATTCAGGAATTCTTTGTGAATCAAGGTTTTAACGTAAAGTTTACAAGTTAGGTAAAATTTACAAGTTGCGTAAGAGAATACAGTGAACAAGCTACGCATTTCAGCAGTGCTATCTCCCTTCCTCAGGCTAGAGTGGTAGAGACGATGCTAGCTACTTGCTTATATATGGCAGTTCTGGCTTAGGTAGAGAGGCGGTGAATTTACATTGGCTGCCTCTGGGGTTGTGGGCGTGGTAAATAATCTTGTTGATAGAATGGCGGGTCCTTATTGGCTAAGCTGCTCCCCCAGACCGGCTGTATTCAATCAGACTGACTTGCCACTCACTCATGCCTGATATGTCACCATCTTGTCCTCTGGCAGCTGTGCTCTGATTGGTGGGAGCGCTCGCCGAGAGGGTATGCAGACTAGGCAGGCTTTCCTGTCGCTGATCAAAGCTGTCCTGGTCGGTGGTGTCTTGATAGGTAGACTTTTCTTGGTAGGGTAACTCCTCAGTGTGTTGTTCCTGTGACAGGAGGGGAGAAGGAACTTTTCCTGGGTAGTATTGAATGCTCTTTTTTTCTCTCTGTATGAGTACAGCTTCAAGTATTCCAAGTCTTCTGCTATCTGGAGCATGGCCGATCATCTTAGTGCTCTTGATTATTTCCTCATGTTTAATGTTGTTGTGGACGTGGAGAGCACGAGCTCTTATAGCCCCTTGTTGAACGTGATAGGACATATTCTTCTACAAAAGTACGGTGGTCATTCCTATGTAACGTCCTGAGCATCCTGGAACAAGGTATAAGTGGGAATAGACCACGTTGGTTTGTCTAAGAATGTCCTGAGTCAGCAGGGCGGTGTTGTTACTTATGATAAGGGACCTCGTCTCTTTTGTTTAATGATAAATAATCAGCTTGACCTCTGTATTTTTATCCACAGGGGAGATGTGGTTCTTTATTATATCTCTCACGGCTTTTTCATATTTTTGGTAATCACGATGCATAAACCCTTTATAGTGAAGTTTGGTGGTGGTGGTAGTGTTCTCAGTTGGTTGCTCACCCTGTTACCAGGTGTCCATGGGTAGTTTGATCTCCAGGCTATATTGTCTGTTAGAGTAGCCATTGTTCACCAGGACCTGGGTGACTTGGTCGAGTTCTTGATGTCTTTCAGACCAAGAGGAGCGGTGAGAGAGGGCCCTGTGAACGTAAGGTTTGATTGCTGAGGCCTTGTACCTGGCAGGTCATTCACTATCTCCATTTAACCATAAGCCGTTACTACTGAGCTTAATGTAGACACTGGTATCAAATCCGGTAGGGTAGGGAGAGATGAGTATATCAAGGAATGGCGGCCGGCAATGGTTGCTATGCTCGATAGTATACCTTAGGGAACTGCACTACTCAAACACTCTCGGCGATCGGCTTAGCCAATTAAGGCCCACCATACTATCAACCTCACTATTTACTCCGTCCACAACGCTCGAGGCCGCCAATAAAAATTCGCCGTCTCTCTGCCTAAGCCAGAATTTCCTTATAAAAGGACGTAAATATCATTGTTTTCATCACTAATGCCTGAGGAAGTAAGACAGAACTCCCGAAACACGTACCTTATTTACTGAATTCTTTCACTCGACTTGTAAATTTTATCTAACTTGTAAACTTTACATTAGAAACTTGATTCGTCGAATATTCCTGAATTTGACTACCCACCATGAAGAATGACTTTCGCCCAATTACTGGCTGTATGCAATAATTATGAAAAGAAGATAATAAGAGCCATTGATGAGACAAAGTATAAGATCATTGTAACTGAGGCTGCCACTATCATTATTATTATTATTATTATTATTATTATTATTATTATTATTATTATTATTATTATTATTATTATTATAATATTGATATTGATAATAATAATAATAATAATAATAATAATAATAATAATAATAATAATAATAATTATAATAATAATAATAATAATAATAAAACTCCCACACTTTCACTACACAGTAATTCATAACAAGTCTTTTCATTATTGATTCAAAGAATTTCTCAGAACTTCCCTAATATGTAGGAGTATCCTTAATAGCAATAACAATAATAGAAAAGAACAACAACAACAAAGCAATCAAAGAATTTGTGTCAGCTGTGACATAGAGTGACTGAAAAAGGAGTTGGTATTACAAAGGGTTTCTTTTGACAAAGTATCCGTGAATGGTAAATTCTTTGTGATGTTTCTTATTTAATAAAGGTATATTAAAGGAGTATGGAATGTAACTTGTTATCATTGTTATTTTTTTATTGTTGCTGTTGTTGTTGTTATTGTTGTTGTTTTTGTTGTTTGAGATTATTTATACCTTTGGTACAGGTAGAAATTTGAATCCAAGTCCAGGTCTGTTTTCCGTTAATCCAGTATTATCCTTTAATCTAAAATCTGACCTTCTGTAATTATGAAGAAACTGACAGCTGTTGGATCCCTTTCTCCCGTATATATACGATGTCTTTGTATATGTATTCTTTGGCTATAATACTCCAACAACAACATATTTATTCTTATTGTTGAGTCTGTTGATGTTCTAAATGCATGAAAGTACTAATTCCCATCAAGTCTTTGAATTTTTCCTTTCGTGGCTATAATATATATATATATATATATACATATATAAATATATATATATATATATATATATATTTCAATATATATATATATATATATATACACACACACACATATATATATATATATATATATGTATATATATATATATGTATATATGATATCGATCTTTTAGCATGTGAATAAATAACTGCAAACTACAAATGAAAATAAATTCTAAACACTACTTTACTTCACTTTGAGGAAATAAAAAAGAATTTTTACCTATAAACTCTCTCTCTCTCTCTCTCTCTCTCTCTCTCTCTCTCTCTCTAACATCCTGCCCTCTGACATACAACAAGAAATAACTGGATTAGATTCCCACAGCTCTTCTAATCTTTTCAAGGAGAAAGAAAAAAATACCGCTATATTTGTGCTAATTCTCGGAGTGAACAACTTTCTGAAAAACAGCTGAGCTAAAGTGCCTACTACTTCCTTTGTTCTCTGGAAAAACTCTAGGTTTTACTTTTTCCTTGGATGATCATCTTTGGGGCTTTGTTTCATATAGTGGTTTATGTATATAGTAATATACTCATATATAATCTGTACAAAATACATCAATGCGACAGGTATATGTACATAAGAATTGTTATTGACTTTTATCTTTCTTCGTGGCTGAGTGTAAGGTCAATGTCAGACAACTATCCTGAACCAGGAATCGAAGCCCGGCCGGACAGATACTATAGTGTTTGAGTGATTCCCCCTGGGGCTCTGATGTCGAGGTTGTTAAGAGAATCCAGACTTCAATGTGTTAATATATATGGCATATTTGAAATATACATATACTTTATATATTCATAAAAGTGGGAAAATAGTTACTTTTGTTATCCAACACAAACATATCATCTACACACTAACAAATCTCAAGTGTTCACAAATTAAATTTGAAAATCTAATTTCAGGAACCAGATGCCCAGATCCTTACCCCATATGGGATTCAAACCAAACCTGTTTTAGGTTACACCAACGAGTCTCCGATTGGACCCAAGCTGGATATAAGTATATCATCTAACTCACACGTTAAAGAAACACCAACACAGCTTTCAGTATTGAATCCTCTTACCTACAACCATCATCTCAGCACTCTTGTCAGCTGTGTGGAACTCAGGGGCGTCTGAGATGACTTCGCACTTGTATCGTCCACTGGAGTTGAGTTCTACGTTCTTCAAAACGATCATGTCTCCGTTGGATTGATCTTTCTGTGAGGAAAGAGAAGAGGATTGTTGAGTTTGGAGGGAGATCTAGTTTGTAGTTTAATTAGTCTTCATTTTCCTTCCTCACTGTGCTAGTTTTCAGTATTAGGTTTTTCAAACTCGGCTGTAGATTAAGTGTAATAATAATAATATTAATAATAATAATAATAATAATAATAATAATAATAATAATAATAATAATAATAATAATAATAATAATAATAATAATAATAATATATGGGAATTTCCAGTTTAAATAAATTTTTGTTTAATAAACACCAGGGATAGAAATTCTGGAACTGATGTATGAGTACACTAAAAAAGTGAATTTTATTTTTTTGATTTGAAATGTGGATTTTGAAAATTATAAATTTACTTTATATTTTAAATAAAAGTAAAATTTTCTCAAAGAATAGTTAAGGTTAATCTAATTACTTAATAATGATAGTAATTTCTGATGAATATTTTGTTCCAAACATATTTAAATAAAGATTTGGAATATTTATCTTAAAAATGTTCTGTTTGATGATATATTTAAAATTAGAACTTCAAAATTGCTTGAAGAAAATTTAGGGGGAAATGAGAGTATTTATCTATAAAAATTTAACCAAATATTAAATTCTTTAGTTTACCGTAAACATTTTTTAAGTAATTATAAGAATATTTCTATCAAAAGAGATTCAAGATTGAAAATACTTACAAGATGTTGTATGATTAAGAAGATTTTTCATAACATTAAAAAGAATTATAAAGATTTTTGGAATACACAAATAAGTAAGATATTGTTAGTAAGAAAAAAAGAAATAGATAAGAACAGATAAGAACGAAGAAGAGAAATGAAGATGATCTAACATACAAAGAAGAATATACGATTTATTAAGATTAAAAATAGTTCCAATAACAGAAATTTACAGATGAAATCTTTAGACAAAGGAACAGTTGAACTGTAATTTAGATTGAAGTAGACGATGGGATATCGCAGTTCAGTTGAAAAAGCAATGGTTATTTGAACTTCAAGATGGTAGGAAAAAAGTAGTAGGAGATTCAAAGATTTGAATCCTGGTTTACTCAAGACAAAATTTACTGATATGAGGAAAGACGAAGATCAGAGGGAATAAGGTGATAAATTCGAGCAATTGGAGGATTAAGTTCAATGAAAATCATTCACGAATATATTCAAGACGGAAAATTAAAGATTGCTAAAAGACTGTTACCTTTATATTAATTCTTGTTTATTAACAAAGACAAATCCTTTTGTCAGTTGTGATATATAATGTTATATTCTACCGAAATTTAGTTGTTATAAATTGTATAGAATTTAGAGTCCTAATTCAATTTGATGTGCAAGTAATTTCTATACAACAACAACAACAACAACAACAACAAAAACAGCAACAACGACAGATTCCGCTGTTTCTAGTCCATTGCACTTGTGCTTATTCATGCCTGGGATTTTGCCATTTTCATCACCACGCTGTCCACAACCGGTTGGTGATGGTGAGAGACTTAATTTAATATATATATATATATATATATATATATATATATATAAATAAATAAATAAATTCTATGCTGAAATAGGGCAGAGACTTATTATAACATTTTGTTTTTTCAAGGTTAAATTTCTCTTAATAAAATAGAACATATTTTTTCCTTTTCCACAACAACATTCATATATATTCATAACTTTTAAATATTTCATAAACTTAAAAAAATGTAATAAAAATCATGTAGAACATCATCAGGACAAATCATTGGTTTTGTATATAGATTTTTTAAATACAAGATATATGTAAGAAGTATATTAAATTACAAATACACTAAATTCTTCATTGATACACTAATAAGAAGATTTGAGTTATGAATAATTTGCAAAACAAAAACATCTACTTATTTGCTTTCTCTCAAAGATCAATTTTGTTTTAAGAAATCTCGTCTTCAGATACTGTACAATCTATAATCAATTATATAATTTATCCATTTTCCTGTTATATATCTTATATATTATTTATTTTTAATTTTTCTTTATCCTATTTTTACTTCTTTCCTTTTAACTTAATTTTTATATGTATGGATAATTGATATACATACGTTATTTGAATGTTTGTAATATAAATATTTAAATGGTAATGTTTATTATAAAGATAATGATGAA
>NC_090758.1:31847155-31852155 GCF_036898095.1 Palaemon carinicauda | reverse complement strand
GATATGTATGTTGAGCAAGAGATGGTGATAAGTAATAGCTTTTTCAAAAAGAAAGATAAAAATAAGTATACATGGGTAAGAGTGGCAAATGGAAGAGTAGTAGAAAGGGCATTAATGGATTATGTGTTGATAACTAAAAGAATGTTTGGAAGATTGAAAGACGTGCACGTTTTTAGGGGTATGGCTAACGGTATGTCTGATCATTTTTTGGTGGAAGGAAAGTTAGTTGTAGCAAAAGAGTGGGGGAATAGAGTAGGTGAATGTAAAAGGGAGCTAGTGAGGGTTGAAGAGCTGATAAAACCGGGGGTAAAAAGTAAATATCAGGAAAGGTTGAAAATGACATACGACGAAGTGAAAGTAAGAGAAACTGGCAATTTAGAGGAGAGTGGAAGTTAGTAAAAGAAAATTTTGTTGGGATTGCAAGTGATGTGGTGGCAAGAAGGTTGTTGGAGGCAGCATGAGGAAGGGCAGTGTATGGTGGAATGAAGGAGTCAAGGTAAAAGAGGGTTTTTGAAGAATGGCTGTAGAGTAATAGTGTAGAGAAGTATGAAAAATATAAAGAGAAAAATGTGGAAGTAAAGCGCAAGGTACGTGAGGCAAAGAGGGCAGCTGACCTGAGGTGGGGTCAGGGATTGGGTCATTCATATGAAGAGAATAAGAAGAAGTTTTAGAAAGAAGTGAAGAGAGTAAGGAAGGCTGGCTCAAGAATTGAAGAGACAGTGAAAGATGGAAATGGGAGGTTGTTAAAAGGAGAGGAGGCAAGGAAAAGGTGGAGAGAATATTTTGAAAGTTTACTGAATGTTGAGGATAATAGGGAGGCAGATATAATTGCTGTTGCAGGTGTTGAGGTGCCAGTGATGGGAGATGAGAATGAGAGAGAGATTACAATAGATGAAGTGAGGAGAGCACTAGATGAAACGAGAGTAGGAAAAGTGTCTGGTATGGATGGTGTGAGAGCTGAGATGTTGAAGGAAGGGGGTGTGACTGTACTTGAATGGTTGGTGAGATTGTTTAATATGTGTTTTGTGTTGTCAATGGTACCAGTAGATTGGGTTTTTGCATGTATTGTACCACTATATAAGGGTAAGGGAGATGTGCAGGAGTGTTGTAATTCAAGAGGTATTAGTTTGTTAAGCGTAGTTGGAAAAGTGTATGGTAGAGTAATGATTAATAGGATCAAGGATAAAACAGAGAATGCAATCTTAGAAATACAGGGTGGGTTTAGAAGAAGTAGGGGTTGTATGAATCAGATTTTTACAGTTAGGCAGATATGCGAAAAATATTTAGCAAAAGGTAAGGAGGTGTATGTTGCGTTTATGGATCTGGAGAAAGCGTATGATAGAGTTGATAGGAAAGCAATGTGGAATGTGATGAGGTTATATGGAGTTGGTGGAAAGTTGTTGCAAGAAGTGAAAAGTTTCTACAAAGGCAGTAAAGCATGTGTTAGGATAGGAAATGAAGTGAGTGATTGGATTCCGGTGAGAGTGGGGCTGAGACAGGGATGTGTGATGTCACCGTGGTTGTTTAACTTGTATGTTGATGGAGTGGTGAGAGAGGTGAATGCTCGAGTGCTTGGACGAGGATTAAAACTGGTAGACGGGAATGACCATGAATGGGAAGTAAATCAGTTGTTGTTTGCGGATGATACTGTACTGGTTGAAGACACAGAAGAGAAGCCTGGCCGATTAGTGACAGAATTTGGAAGAGTGTGTGAGAGAAGGAAGTTGAGACTTAATGTGGGTAAGAGTAAGGTTATGAGATGTACGAGAAGGGAATGTGGTGCAAGTTTGAATGTCATGTTGAATGGAGAGTTACTTGAGGAAGTGGATCAGTTTAAGTACTTGGGGTCTGTTGTTACAGCAAATGGTGGAGTGGAAGCAGATGTACGTTAGAGAGTGAATGAAGGTTGCAAAGTGTTGGGGGCAGTTAAGGGAGTGGTAAAAAATAGAGGGTTGGGCATGAATGTAAAAAGAGTTCTATATGATAAAGTGATTGTACGAACTGTGATGTATGGATCGGAGTTGTGGGGAATGAAAGTGACGGAGAGACAGAAATTGAATGTGTTTGAGATGAAGTGTCTAAGGAGTATGGCTGGTGTATCTCGAGTAGATAGGGTTAGGAACGAAGTGGTAAGAGTAAGAACGGATGTAAGAAATGAGTTAGCAGCTAGAGTGGATATGAATGTGTTGAGGTGGTTTGGCCATGTTGAGAGAATGGAAAGTGGCTGTCTGCTAAAGATGATGAATGCAAGAGTTGATGGGAGAAGTACAAGAGGAAGGCCAAGGTTTGGGTGGATGGATGGAGTGAAGAAAGCTCTAGGTGATAGGAGGATAGATGTGAGAGAGGCAAGAGAGGGTGCTAGAAATAGGAATGAATTGTGAGCGATTGTAACGCCGTTCCGGTAGGCCCTGCTGCTGCCCTCCGATGCCTCAGATGACCACGGAGGTAGCAGCAGTAGGGGATTCAGCATTATGAAGCTTCATCTGTGGTGGATAATGTGGGAGGGTGAGCTGTGGCACTCTAGCAGTACCAGCTTAACTCGGTTGAGTTCCCTTGTTAGGCTGGAGGAACGTAGAGAGTAGAGGTCCCCTTTTTTGTTTTGTTTATTGGGGGAAGTGCCTTGGTATATAAATAATATATATATATATATATATATATATATATATATTATGTGTGTGTGCAGTTCATCTCTATATAGGGTAAAATTAGGTTAATCATAATACCTTTAATATCTATATTATGTATTTTTTTGCGTATTCCTCGTTTAGATAATATGAGAGATACATTTTCAAAATATCATATTCCTGTGTATTATGTACTTCTGTCTGTGGACATCTATCTTTACGAAAAAAAGTATAATTTTTTTTTCGTAATTTATATACAAATAAAACAGAATGATTGACGTACTATGAGCAATATGAATCTCTCTCTCTCTCTCTCTCTCTCTCTCTCTCTCTCTCTTGGAAAAATAGAAAAGATCAGTTTCCTCCTTATAAATAATTCAAAGGAAACATATTCCAGGAGGTACTGTGAAAAAAAAAGAATCTCTCTCTCTCTCTCTCTCTCTCTCTCTCTCTCTCTCTCTCTCTTCAGATCCTTCATATTTCTGTCTCATTATTACATAATATTAGAAAAATAGTCATATTGCCTTTCTCAGAAGAACAGCAGGACGTCATATTATAAAGAAAAAAAAAGTTAATATGATATGTAACTATGAATAGTCAGGAAGATATATGGCTATATATTACTATTAAATATATAGCTATAGATTTCCATAAGATATATGGCTATAAATCATCATAGCATATGCAGATATGAATAGCTATAAGATAGGTAACTATAAATCATCATAAGATATAAGGCTATATATTACTATACAAAATATGTAGCTGTGAATTTAGATAAGATATATGGATATAAATCATAATAAGATATAGAAATATAAATCATCATAAGATGCGTAGCTATAAAACACCATAACATATTTAAGAGTATCCTCACATAACTTATCACGGATCATTAGGACCGAAGATAATGAGTTGGACTCAAATCCATGATGATTTAATGAAAAGATATAAAAAAATAAAATAAAATAAGTAACCAATTATCGTTCAAAGTTATTAAATGATTTAATTTCAGCTTTGTTCAACACTAATTGCATCAGGATTATTCAACGTTCCGCAAAGATTTTATCTTTCCTTTTCTTCTTCTTTTTTCTTGTTGGTTTGAAGTACTGACTGACGACGCATGCGCAGTGTGGGAGATCTTCAAGAGGAGGATGAAGGTGAATCACTTTTGAGTTTTCTGAGATGATTGCTTACTATGGCGGTAAATAAGTTCATTGAATATGAAAGACAAATATACAGCATTCACAAACATACATTTACATACACTCACATCCAATCAACAAAAACAACAACAACAACAACAACAACAACAACAAAAACAACAACAATAATTGTAGTTGTTTCTAGTCCACTGCAAGAAAAAGACTTAAGCCCTGTCCCTAGTCATTTTCATCACCACGCCCGTGTGAACTGGTGACAGTGGAGATTTTAGCAAGATCGTCATAGCAAACCAATCTAGTATTGGTATACTTACTCAGGAAGATATATATATATATATATATATAGAGAGAGAGAGAGAGAGAGAGAGAGAGAGAGAGAGAGAGAAAATATCTTGATATCAATATATTCCTCGAAAAATAATGCTTTCTTCGAAGGTAAAAGTTCAGTCCTCATATCTCTTATTAACATCTCTAATATTTTTTTTCTATAGATTAGATTAGAATTCCAATGCCAATCACATTCCATTTATAAGGAATTAAGTTAAAGAAAAATAATAACATTAAATACTTATAATAAAAACCTAATTTTTCTAATTAAGTGTTTTTTTTTTCTTTTGAAGAACCTTCCATGGAGTATATCAATTGAATTATATATTCAAATCAATATATATATATATATATATATATATATATATATATATATTTTCTATGGTACAATAATGGATATTTAGTCAAATAAAGATCTAAAGTCAGTCGCCTTAAGCATAGAGCCTTCAAGAGTTTAAGTTCAATATTTACATTGACTATATCCCTGAATAAAATATACTTCAGTAAGGTATCAGATTCAATATGACTTCCATAAAGGCTTTTAGTGATGAAGGTTATTTTATTCCTTAAAAAAGAAAATTATTTTTTCTCCGTATTATATCAAATGAAACATTTATATGGTCTCCTTCCTTTTTTTAATCAGCACTAAAATATTTTTTACGAAAAATTCTTACAACCGAAATCATTAATGATACCACACAAAATCTACCAATTCTTTAATGAATTTAAAAAAATCTAAAGGGGACTTCAGAATATTGCTTCTTGAAAGATCGGAAAGTAATTAAATCAGTAAGGCAGGCATAGTAAAGATTTCTGAGCTGATAATAGTGTCACGATTGAGCTGTTGTGGGGAAGTATTGAGGATGGATGGTATGGAGGGGGGGGG
>NC_090758.1:31834655-31837155 GCF_036898095.1 Palaemon carinicauda | reverse complement strand
TCCTCACGTCGTACCCGGAAGTTTTCCGTCCAGAACTTCGCCAAACGCCCACGGTTCCTGCCAAGCACGGTATTTATCACCATATCAAGACGACGGGACCCCCAGTCTTCGCAAAATTCATACATCTGGCACCGGAACGATTGGCAGCCGCCAAACAGACGTTCGCCGAAATGGAGGAAATGGGCCTTTGCCAAAAGGCCTCCAGCCCATGGTCGTCACCCTTACATATCGTTCTGAAGAAAGACGGCTCCCTCCATCCGTGCGGGGATTACAGGCGCCTGAACATGCAAACAGAACCGGATCACTACCCCCTCCCAAACATTGCCGACGTGACCTCCTACCTGCACAAAGCGAAGGTTTTCTCTACGCTTGACCTCCTAAAGGGGTATTATCAGGTGCCTATGAACCCAGAAGACATCCCCAAGACCGCCATCACCACTCCGTTTGGTACATACACCTTCAATTACTCCTGTTTTGGCCTACGTAATGCTGGGGCAACGTTTCAACGTCACATGGATGGCATCTTAAGGGACCTCCCTTTTTGTGTATGTTATGTGGACGACATACTTGTGTTCTCCTCCTCAAAGAGGAACACCTCCGTCACCTGCGCATAGTGCTTGACCGCCTGCAACAAAACGGCCTTGTAGTCCGGTACGACAAGTGTACCTTTGGCGCCAACGAAGTATCGTTCTTAGGGCACCGTATCACTCCTGAAGGAGTCCATCCCCTCCCTGAGAAGGTAGCAGCCGTTTAGAACTTCCCCGCGCCCTCGACCGTCAAAGCTCTGCAGGAATTCTTGGGCATGATCAACTATTATCACCGTTTTCTGCCAGCCATTGCCGCCACTCTTCTCCCCTCTACGCCTCCCTCAAGGGCAAGCCAAAAGACCTGAAGTGGGGTCCCCCTTCAAGAAGCAGCCTTCTGCAATGCAAAGAAGGCCCTATCAACTGCTGCGGCTCTCACTTTTCCTATCCCACACGCCCCTCTCCTTCTCTCCAACGATGCCAGCGACGTCGCTATTGGTGCAGTACTTGAGCAGGTGGTCAAAGGCTCGCCCCGCCCATTGGCCTCCTTCAGCAGAAAACTGTCCAAGGCAGAATCGGGTTATTCTACCTTCGATCGAGAATTGCTGGCAGTGCACTTGGCTGTCCGTCACTTTTGCCATTTCTTAGAAGGTACGCCCTTCGTCATTCGCACAGACCACATGCCTCTGGTGCACGCCTTCACTCGACAGTGTGACGCCTGGTCCGCCCGTCAACGCCGACATCTCTCCGCCGTGGCTGAATATAATTGCACCCTCCAATACGTCCCTGGGAAAATGAATCCCGTGGCCGATGCCCTGTCAAGGAACACGTTGGCTGCCGTTCAACTGGGATTGGATTACAACGCCCTGGCTGAAGCCCAACGACAGGATCCAGAGTATCAAGCTTGTAGGAAATCCTGCACGTCCCTCCGTTGGGAAGACTTTCCCCTCGAAGACTCCAACACCACCCTCCTTTGTGACGTCAGTACTGGTAGACCGCGACCTTGGATTCCTGCTCCCATGCGCCGACAGGTGTTTGATTTCATTCACGGCCTTCCACATCCCTCCTGCCGTTCTACTGCACAGCTTATGAAGGCAAAATTCATTTGGCACGGCATTTCTAAGGATGCTAAGGATTGGGTCCGTGCCTGTACTTCTTGCCAAACTTCCAAAGTACATCGACACACGGATTCAGGAGTGGGCAGCTTTCCTCAACCTCAGCGTCGTATCGCACACATTCACGTCAACGTTGTAGGCCCCCTACCCACATCACAAGGACATCGTTGCCTGTTTACTGTCATCGACCACTCCACTCGTTGGCCTGAAGCCATTCCCATGGAAACTGCAACGTCCGCCTCATGTACATCTGCCTTACTCTCTGGATGGATTTCAAGATTCGGTATCCCTGAGCATATTACTTTTGACAGGGGAACCACTTTCACCTCTCAATTGTGGACGTCATTACCGAAGCTCCTGGGCATCACCCTACATCAGACAACGGCCTACAACCCCGCTGCCAATGGAATGGTTGAACGTTTTCATCGCACCCTCAAAGCAGCTTTGATGTCCCGCTGCAAGGATTGCAACTGGTTTACTCAGCTTCTCTGGGTCCTCCTGCGACTAAGGACCACTCCTAAAGACGCCCTCGACGTCTCGGCAGCTGAAATGGTGTGTGGTGACCCGTTGGTCGTCCCTGCCAAATTTTTTCCTTCTACAACCTCCTCCGACGATCTCCAGCGCATACGTCACGTCGTGCGAAAATTTACTCCGTGCCGCCAGACTTACAAGCCCCCAGCGAAGCATCACATACCAACGGACTTGCACTCTGCAACGCACGTCTTCCTGCGCAACGACACTAGCAAGCCACCACTAACGCCCCATTACACGGGCCCCTTTCCTTGTGATCCGACGCAGTCCGAAAGCATTCCTCCTAAACATTCGGGGCAAAGAAGACTGGGTCTCCATTGATCGTCTAAA
>NC_090758.1:31823758-31826655 GCF_036898095.1 Palaemon carinicauda | reverse complement strand
CATCGCCTGAATAACCAAAAAAAAAAAAAAAAAAAAAAAAGGAAAAAGATAGAAAAACAAAACTCTTGTTCCTGCACGTGAGGTTGCTCGTTTTTGCCCGTAACTCTTGGCAGGAAATTTCCCTTCTCGTTAGTTGTGTATTAGAAAACATTGCTTCGAGAATTCGTGAAAATTATCTTTATCTTTCCAGTTTTGCTTTGCAAATTACCAAGGAAATGAGGGCTAAGTAGTTGCCCATCTCTCTCTCTCTCTCTCTCTCTCTCTCTCTCTCTCTCTCTCTTAATATTATAAAAAGTATTAAAAACAAATATTTTTTACTTGCTTTCTCAATCTCTATATGATTAAAGCTCTATGGTAAAAGATCTCTCTCTCTCTCTCTCTCTCTCTCTCTCTCTCTCTCTCTGTTTTACTGATGTCTAATTATCCTCAGATTAAGTCCCAAATGAATTTTCATTGAACATACAAACCCATAACTATCAGCAAACACCCAAAGTTAAAAGGTTATTTAGCTCCTTTGTTTTGGAATGATACCTAATACTTATCATAACTGTTTCCATCAGTCAACTCTGTTCCTTAATACAGGAAAAATATTTATTGTTACATAAGTGGGCGCTGAGGCCATCTGTGGGGCGATACTAAGAAACATGGGATACTCTCTCAAGGGAACCCTATGACGTTAGAGAGGGTAGAACTACACTCATTTTGTACCGGAATTAAAATCAACATATAACAAATAATCTTTTATAAGTGATGGAAATTATTTCAATACATATGCAATATGAACTTCTAATATCAAAATACATTTATGCCATAAGATAAGGATAATAAATCTACTTAATCGAGTAAAATTCTCAGTTGAAACATCAAACAATATGTATGTATGTATAACCTTTGAAAAATTATTTATAATCATAGAAAAACAAAACACAAAAAACTTCCCCTATAATTTGAAAAAAAAAAAAAAAAAAGAGAATAAGCCTGAATAGCAGCAAATAAATCACAGTATATTAAGACCCTCCTCAAAATCTCAAACGTCCTGAAAATACTCACATCACCTAAATAACGAAAAAAGAGAAAAAGTATATAAAGAAGAGGAAAAAAAACTCTCGTTCCTGCAGGCGAGGGTGCTCGTTTATGCCCGTAACTCTTGAAAGGGAATTTCCCTTCTCGTTGGTGGTATATTAGAAAACGTCGCTTCGAAAATTCGTGAAAATTATCTTTATCTTTCTAGTTTTGAGTTGTGAATTCTGGCGGAAATGAGGGGTAAGTAGGTCCCCCCCTCTCTCTCTCTCTCTCTCTCTCTCTCTCTCTCTCTCTCTCTCTCTTAATATTGGGTAGAGTAAGGAAAACAATAATTTTTTGCTTACTTTTCCATTTGTATGATGCAATTATCAATTTCTTCTTCTTCTTCTTCTTCTTCTTCTTCTTCTTTCTCTCTCTCTCTCTCTCTCTCTCTCTCTCTCTCTTGTTCTCCTCTCTCTCTCTCTGCGGTCCTAACTACATAAGAGTAATTGAGTAACCCTATATTTTATTACTTTTAATGTTGTCCATATAAATCAATGATCTCTCTCTCTCTCTCTCTCTTTCTCTCTCTCTCTCCTCTCTCTCTCTCTCTCTCCTCTCTCCCCCCTCACATACCAGCGCTGAACGCATATGTATTGATGCATTGTTGCCTCATCTCTCATAGGGAGATAGATAATTAATATAGTTTTCAGAGGCGATTAGGTTAGCAATAACGTCGAAACAGAACACGGATAAAGCAATGAATAATCTTCTTTCATGCGTTGTAATGCAGGTGCCCGACCATCATCACACACTGGGTGAAAAAATGGAGCAGGTTTCATTTTGTGTGCCAGTGTTGCATCGGCGTGTGGCAATCCGGTATGTACTGCACATATGACGACGCTCTTCTCGGGCCGTGGGATTTGGCGTGAAACACAGCAAGGATTATTGGGAATGTGTGGTGATATCTAAAAATGTGGCTACAATCAACATCTCATGATATCACCATAGCCGTTTTGGCCAAAAGTGATCCCAGCATTCCCTTTCTGAGTTTTGAAAAATGGAAAATATTTTAGGCTTTTCAAATTATGGAGGATATACGAATAACTACTCTTGACAAAACCACAGGATTACAAAACTTGACATTTTCCAGAATTCTGTTATGGTTAAGTAAGTTAAGCCCGATGACCCATTCAAATATCTTTTACTCAATATTTTGATCAAAGCCTTTACAAGGTTGAATAAAATGATAACAATCAATATCTTTGAATCTTTTGTTCAAATATTCTATTGAGGAGATTTCTTACGGTTTACTGTTAGAAATTCCAGAAAAAAAAAATAAGTATCGGAGGAAATCATATCTATCATTAATTATAGTAAAACAAGTATATGATATTTATAACTAGTCCTCTCTCTCTCTCTCTCTCTCTCCCTCTCTCTCTCTCTCTCTCTCTGGTGTACTGATGTCTAATTATTATAAAGAGATTAAGTGCTGCATAATTTTTCATTCAATCTCCAAACGTACCAACTATTAGCAAAACCACTTAAATGGAAGGATAATTTAGCGCCTTTGTTTTGAAAGGATAGCTACCACTGATTATAACTGGTTTCCAATCCTCAATTCTGTTCCTCAATACAGGAAAATATTTGTTGCTACAAAAGTGGTCGCTGAGGCCATCTGTTGGCGATACAAAGAAACATGAGGCATTCTCTTATGTCATGGAGGGTGAAGCTAATCTCATTGTGGGTCGAAAAGAGAATTACCATATAACAAGTAATTTTCATCTGGCTTGTAAATTGATTAAATAAATAACAATGCAAAATTGTAATATCATAAAACATTTATGTTATAAAATAAGATAATAGAGCTACTTAATCAGGTAAAATTGTTAGTT
>NC_090758.1:31816258-31818758 GCF_036898095.1 Palaemon carinicauda | reverse complement strand
GTTATAACACCATCCAACGAAATGCAAATGGTTCACGTACGTATATTACCTCTGTTGTACATCTGGCAGGCATCTCTTGGTCTGTCAGAATAACAACTTTCCTCTGAAATTGTCGACCGAGAATCATCGTCTGTTCGTCTTCCAGTTCATCCGGGGCCATTATAAGTCTTGAGTTGCCTGTAAGTATTTAATGGAAATTAATGATGCACAATTGATGTTTTTACTTTACAATCATTCAACATTGCTATGATTACACTTTTTACATATTATTTCCTATGATCTTCAACATATCTGATAAAGATTTGAAACAAATCAGATGACAGAAATTTGATAGATTGAATATATTATTTTTTATGATTCTTCAACATAACTTATAACGATAAAGAAATAACAGGAGAGGAATTGGATATATGAAACAAAAGTATTTTAATTGACAATAAGAATATTAGAATGAATTAACTTATGTTTCCTTGTCATTTGAAAATTAATAGATGTTTTGAGAAAATAATCAGGTCCGTCTCATTTTCCAGAATTTATGCATAATTCACAAAAAAATCCTAAATTGCTTGGAGAATATTATGGCGATGCATTTGACATTCTCTCTCTCTCTCTCCTCTCTCCTCTCCTCTCTCTCTCTCTCTCTCTCTCTCTCTCTCTTCATAAATCTATATTTAACAAATTGTCTTTCTCACAAAAGGTGCAATATCAGTGTAAAAAAGAATAGAATAAATAGTGTTTATATATCATTTTATAATATTGATGTTATTGTTAGAAAGGATAGTTCTTTCAAAAATACTTAATCATCCTTTATGATCTGCCATTGACAGCAAAACGGCCAGACGAAAAATGCATTAAATATTCCAATGCTTCAAAAATATGAATTTAAGTTTTAAGATTATTTACGGAGGAAATAATGCCGAAAAAAAATTTACTCTGAAAACATGGTGATCACAAGATCGGAATAATATGTCCTATATTTTCATACTTATATGTAAGTAGAGCTGAGAAAAAATTAGTACAAGTTGTGCCAAAAGTAGGGGTTACAGCAAAGACTTTAGATAATCTCGTATTTTAGTAGACATCTAGGCATTTATTTTCCATACTTTAGATATATTACATTGAGCATTTTAATCTCTCGAGTTTTCCATATGAATTCATATCTATTAACGGTATCGTGGAGGGTGGAAAAAGAACATGAATTAAATGGAACTCTACTCTTGTTAACTGTAACCCTAATTTCAGTAATTGTAACCCTATTTCTGTAACTGTAACCCTACTTCATGACCCACGCAGTTTAATAAAATGAAAAAGTTTGTTTATAAAGAAGATATTTTACAAGAGCCATTATAAATGGTGATAAAATTTCTTACCATAGTAGTTGAAATGAAACCCTTTAAACTTCATTTTAAATTCATATTTAAATTAAATATTGAACAGACATTATTATCTTTTTATATTTATGTTTGTTTTGAAATCCTCCTTATTTAAATTTGAAAATATACTCTCTCTCCTCTCTCTTCTCTCTCTCCTCTCTCTCTCTCTCTCTCTCTCTCTCTCTCTCTCTCAAGTATTTTTTCTCTTTTCGTTTACCACAATTTTGTTGTTGATTTTAGTCTGTTTTATTAAAATTTATTTATTACAACAACAACAATAAAAAACAACAACACTAACAACACCAACTGGAACAACAGTAATAATAATAATAATAATAATAATAATAATAATAATAATAATAATAATAATAATAATAATGATAATAATAATAATAATAATGAAAATAATTATAATGATAATAATCATAATGATAATAATCAAAATATTAATATTATTATTATTATTATTATTATTATTATTATTATTATTATTATTATTATTACCACATACCTCGCAAACACACACTCACATGAACATACAAAAATTATCATTAAATAAAACAATTATATTGTTTATGTTTCCATTTAACAAAATCGTTCACTGAAAACCCTTGAACCATTTACATATCTGAAAATTATGAAACTTATCAAAGTGGACCAAATTTATCATTGCTCATTTGCAAATATTATTCCAACGAAATTCATTTATCAATATATGCAAAATTTATTCATAAAATGACGAGTCCTAAAGAATGATACAGATTGAGGTTTTTCAGTCAATGGTTTTCAAATCAGTTAATCATATTTGGGTCATATCATTGTTTGTCTATTGGAAGTGATGCTTACCTATTTCTCTGTCTGTCTGTCTGAGTATGCGTTTGGTCCACTGCTAGTAATAATTAATAAGACATAGCGCTCTCTCTCTCCTCTCTCTCTCCTCTCTCTCTCTCTCTCTCTCTCTCTCTAATACATAAGGTCCTATTATTTTAGATATTAAAGCTAATATTAGCTCTCTCTCTCTCTCTCTCTCTCTCTCCTCTCTCTCTCTCTCTCTCTCTCTCTAGTAGATAAGGTCCTAATAGTTTAGATTTTAAAGCTAATATTTCTCTCTCTCTCTCTCTTTCTAT
>NC_090758.1:31803758-31808758 GCF_036898095.1 Palaemon carinicauda | reverse complement strand
ATAGATCTACGTTCTTAATGGGTCTCGCCAACACTAAGCCACTTCAGATGACGTAGGTGCGCAGAAGAGGCTTAAAATCGGTACGCTGTCTGGCTGACCTGGTATATCTGGACCGTGGATAATTCTTACAACAATCTTGAGCTATTGAACTAGAGAAACGAAGCTAATATCTTTACATTTTTACTATTATCAGTTTCAATGGTTATCATAAGCTTTTTCCCATTATTACTATATTTTGACACTAATTGTAGGAATAATGATAAAATACTTATTAGAACTACTGATAATGTCTTTTATAGGATGAATGCAGCAATTAGTTTGAATTAGGATTTTAATAAAGAGGGTCACTTTTCAAAAATAATATTATTATTATTATTATTATTATTATTATTATTATTATTATTATTATTATTATTATTATTATTATTCGTAATTGTGATATTAGTAGTAGTAGTAGTAGTAGTAGTAGCAATAGTAGTAGCAGTAGTGGTAGTAGTAGTAGTAGTAGTAATGATAGTAATATTAATAAAGCAATATTTCATGTTTCGACACTTATAAATAAAATCAAGTTTGATATTGTAATGTTTTTAGTACGGTCTCTCTCTCTCTCTCTCTCTCTCTCTCTCTCTCTCTCTCTCTCTCTCTCTCTCTCTCACTATATATTGGATCATAATAAAATCCCCATAAACAGAAATCCAATGTTTATTGTTGCAATTACAGCCTGGTTCAACGGCCGATATGTCCCACTATTAGGGCTATTGAATTGAAGCTGAATACCTCATGTTACCCTCTTGGGCCAGAGTTGAATAAGCTGTGTTAAATGGTAAAGTCGACTTTTTTTAATCGAATGTCTCTCGAACTTGCTGGATGTCATAGATATTGATTTTGATTGATCGACTTTCTGTGTAGAGGTCGATTATAAATCGGTTTACAAGGAGCGTAGCTCGACCTGTGGTCTTGTATTTTCAATGGAGATGCATTGTTTAGTTTTAAGTCGATTGATTACATTCTCAGGTCACTGATCATATGGAATAACCAGAGAGAGAGAGAGAGAGAGAGAGAGAGAGAGAGAGAGAGAGAGAGAGAGAGAACAAGCCTTTGAAACCCAATGCTTTGTTTTTATGTAAACATCCAAATACAACCACAGAATTTCTCAAAAAAATCTTGCTTTATTTTAGCAACCTTGAATGCAATATCCTTTTCATCAGGTGAATCGATCTCGAATATTACTGATATTTGCACCTATCAATTATTATTCCCAGAAATTGCCAATTAGAATTCATCCTGATCAAAATTAGATTAGCATCCTCTGTCCAGATCAAAGTTGGCAGGAGGTCATCGGATCTATGAATTTGTAACAAAACTTGTTAGTCGATTCAATGATCTAATTTGGTGTTGTGTGTATTAGGGGCATATGTATAATAGAATTCGTGTTAATGTAATTGTGGTGAAAATGAAAGGTGAAAATGGGTATTGAAACTGACATATAGATGGATTGGGAGTTGTTTTAGAAAGAAATGTTTTTAGTATGAAAAATTAAAGTGAGGTGCCCGTAGTGTAATAGGTATTACACCAGTTACTACAAACTACTACAAAGGTTTTCGCAGCGTACTTATCCTGTTATGCATCCTCTCTCTCTCTCTCTCTCTCTCTCTCTCTCTCTCTCTCTCTCTCTCTCTCTCTCTCCTTACAACAAGTACCTGACTTTTTGAAGCCGGAAAACGACCTATCATGAAAGTATGTATATGTGTCACAGATTGTGTAACGGTAATCTCTGGCATAAGAGCGTGGGAGGAACACTGCTCATATGAAATGTTTAGGATTGGGAGGAAATTTTATACAGAAATCATTTGTTTAATTTTACCTCATTGATAGTCTGAAGCAAAATTTAGAATAATTTCCGTTATAGTTTTGGAATCATACTAAATGATGTAAAAACAGAGAGAGAAAGAAAGACAAAACAGAGGGTAACAAGTTGGAAAAAGGTTGGAGAAAGTATTGAAGCCTCTGATATGTGGGTATATGGCATAAGTGGTGGAATCCGTTTGAAACCAGGTGCCATCCTATATCGACCATTTCTTGTTGCATTTAGTATAGTCTGATGGCAAACACTGAGCTATCCTTGCCCATGCTGGAGAACGTCAAGTCTAAAACGAGTGTTTTAATATTTGTAGAGTGACAGCTGAAGAACATATACTAATCTAAACTCGTAGTTTTTTATAACTTGATTATTGGATATTTGATGTAATAAATCCAGATACTTTACTAGAAATTATAGGTTCTATAATTGTAATACCAGAATTGGATCAAAATAATAGATATCCTATTTATCGCCTTGGTGTGACGTGACAAGAAGTCAAGCGTTAACTAAATTGATATCTTTGCTTTAAGTATAGGGATTTTTCTTATTCCTAACATGTTTCCAGATTCAATTGATCATCTTTCGTTCAAGGTACAATGGTTTGGCCCACAGCCTCACTCGCTTAAGTGTACTTTGATGATATACACCATGTGTATTTTTTTCCAAAATATACATAACACCTGTTTTGGGGATCTGATATTTTGAAACTGCTTGGTACTAGTCTTATTCCTTTGCTGGTAATGATAATAAATAAAAAAATGAATAAATGGATAATGATAATAAATAAAAAAATGAATAAATGGATAATGATAATAAATAAAAAAAATGAATAAATGGATAATGATAAATAAAAAAATGAATAAATGGATAATGATAATAAATAAAAAAAATGAATAAATGGATAATGATTATAAATAAAAAAATGAATAAATGGATAATGATTATAAATAAAAAAAGGAATAAATGGATAATGATGATAAATAAAAAAAGGAATAAATGGATAATGATGATAAATAAAAAAAGGAATAAATGGATAATGATAATAAATAAAAAAAGGAATAAATGGATAATGATAAATAAAAAAATGAATAAATGGATAATGATAATAAATAAATAAAAAAATGAATAAATGGATAATGATAATAAATAAATAAAAAAATGAAAATGGATAATGATAATAAATGGATAATAAATGAATAAATGGATAATAAATGAATAAATGGATAATAAATGAATAAATGGATAATAAATGAATAAATGGATAATGATAATAAATGGATAATAAATAAAAAATGGATAAATAAATAAAAAATGAGTAAATGGATAATCATAATCATAATCTTAATCAAATTATAATGATAATAAAATTATAATAATAATAATAATAATAATAATAATAATAATAATAGCTCAACATTGGCTGGTGCTATAAGGTACTAGAATCTGGCAAAAAAAAAAAAATGGATCGATGCTTTTAAGCTATGTGACATAAACTTCTCACACATGTATGCTATTGGATCCAGCCGAGTTTTTCCAATTAAATCCTTTGGAACTTAATGTGGAACCACATTTAGGCAGAGGATTCCAATGGTACCAATTGAACGAAAGCACTTTTTTTCACACCTGGCCCCTATTAATCTAAACTTCTTTTGAAGAGAATTTCGTTCAACGGAGGAATTGTTCGTTTATGGAACGCAGGCTGATGTTGATGGAGAATTATAATGAACGTGGCCTTATAGGATGAGTGAACGAGATTAGATATTTAGGAGAGGGGGTGAGGTCCAGTGTTATATCTTAGCATAATTATTTCAGTATATATGTATAAGCTACTGGGTAAAGTTTGGTAACTTTTAGTAAAACGTTGGTCATAACACAATGAGTTAATCTGGCCTTAAAATCCAACACTTGAAGAGGAGTGAATGGAGTCATATTACACCTATACAAAGCACAATAGTGTTATTTATTCCCAGAGATTTAGGGTCGTATTCCCTTTTTGTACTGATATTTAAATAATTCCTCCACATAGGAGTATAACAGAAAGATTTTATTTGTAAGCTGAAAAACTGTGAAGTCACCTTATAAGGTACTTGAAATACGGAAGGGAAGTCTATTCATACACTTTTGAAATATTTAAATTTATTATTTATTGCAAATGTGTCAAGTGCATGACACAGGGCTCTTCCTCTTCAATAATCAGCTTCTCCTCCATACCTGGATGGGAAATACAGAAATTGCACGTTAGTGGTAAAGCCTAAGAATTAACTTAATTTATATACGTAAGAATAATATGGCAAGAAGCACTTATACATAGGAATATGCAAACCGTTACCTTACTGTAAGTAGGTCAAGACAAGAAAAAACCAAGTATGACAACCATATCAAGGCTGGATAATCCTATCCTGAAATAATATAATATCCGTGTAAGTTTGCATTAAAGGAGATTCTTACAATTTTATGTTTATTTATCCAGAAAATAACAAATAGTAGCTTACCACTATGTACAATAAACCCACGAACAACCTTCAGTAGAGTTGCGAAACCACTGTAAGGACAAGATAAATCCTCTATAACTATTAAACATTCGTGAATATCCGTACTCTACCGATTGGTACTCACCGTAGTCCATCCGAGCAAGAAGGGATTGAAGTCAATGCTTAGGAGAACGTGACTTTTCTCCACGAATCCTCCACTAAGGCGAGTCAAAGTCGAAACGATGATGAACAAATCAGTCGTATCCAGGTGGCCACCAATTACGCCGTCCAAATTATGGAACCAAGGGAATAATTCACAAATGCCTCTTGAGGGACCCTTGATTCTTAATAAAATTATCAGAGCCTCGTCCAAGACATCCTCCAGGAGGACAGGATCACACAGACGATGGGAGACGGGCTCAATGGCATACGGGTATGTGGTGGGTCCTACCAAGGACCGTCCGGACTGACCAGACCGGCAGAACTGCCTCGACTGCCTCGACTGCTTGGACTGCTAGTACTGACTTCTCACGCATTCACCAGTCTCGAAGTTTCCTCGTAAACAACAAAAAAAGGAGGAGTCAACAATTTGCCAATCATAACTATGGCAGCAGGAAGGACTGTAAGCTGTACCAAGTATATTTTTCTTATTTTGGTAATACTGAAAT
>NC_090758.1:31796258-31798758 GCF_036898095.1 Palaemon carinicauda | reverse complement strand
TCATATAATTAAATCTTATTCGCAAATCACAAATATAATTCAATTTTATTTGCAAAACCCAAATCTAGTTAAATCTTATTCGCAAAACACAAATATATTTCAATTTTATTCGCAAAACACAAATACGAATTAATTATCTTTGCAAAACACAAATGTGATCTAAGTTTATTAGCAAAACGAAAAAATTATTTAAGTTTTTTTGCAAAGCGTAAATATAATTTAAGTTTATTCGTGAAAAACAAATTTGATTTAATCTTATTCGCAAAACACAATTATGATTTAACACTATTAGTAAAACGCCAATATTATTTCAATATATTCGTGTAACGCAAACATAATCTAAGTCTATTAGTGAAACACGAATATTGTTGTGTGTATGCGTTTGTGTGTGTATGTGTGTGTATGTATGTGTGAGTTATTTTTCTTTTAATTCATATATTACCATCACAAAAAAAAAAAAGCTTTGGACAGAGCAAAGAACAATATGATAAATTTTATTTCGCCAATGCGTATTCTTTGAGTCATCTATATATATCCAATGTTGATTTTTCTCTTCAATCTGCTTTAACCTATTCACTCCAGATGGAAGAGAAAAAAGAATAGAACTAGATTTAATTTTTGGCTGAAAAAAGAAGAGATGTGGTGGAAAAAAATTATATTCATATGCTGAAGATCTGGGGGTAAAGGACAAGAGAGAGAGAGAGAGAGAGAGAGAGAGAGAGAGAGAGAGAGAGAGTAATGTAAGAAATAGCTATTCTGCCACATGAACATGTCTCCCTCCAAATTGCACTTGATATGCAAATATGCAAATTCAGATGAAACATGACGTGAACAACAATGCTTGCTATCAAGACATAAATGGGCTAACTAACAGAAGAAGTATATATATATATATATATATATATATCGACTGACTGACCGACCGACCGAGGAGCCTATGTTCGATTCCCTGCGAGGAAGATGGAGAAATATTTCCTTTCATTTTTCGTAGGCCTTCATAATGAATTGGATATCTGGTGGTTAGTTGTGTGGGTTTGGTCTCAGTTGAAGAAGATGATATGAGAGAGAGAGAGAGAGAGAGAGAGAGAGAGAGAGAGAGAGAGACTAGGTCTTTTTACAATCCATTAGTGGAAAGGTAATACCCTCGAATCTCATTTCTAGCTGAAATTCAAAGATATTACCTTCCCACTGATAGGTCGAAAAAAATGTATAGTCTCTCTCTCTCTCTCTCTCTCTCTCTCTCTCTCTCTCTCTCTCTCTCTCTCAAATAGTAAACAAGAAACATATGTCTTAGCTGGGGACTGAGTTCAGATGGACACCTTCTCGTTACAGTGAAGTATTGGCCCAGGGAAATTAGGCTACGATGGTTCCCCTCTCAAGTCTGGACATAAAATGGATACTCTCAAAACGCGTAACCTGAACGAGACAGGTAAAGGAGGGAATTCTTGTACGTTTGGCAACGAATGCTTCTTTGTTTACCTTGAAACAACTTCCTATATTTTTCATGTTAGCTTACATTGCGTAGAGTCGCGTAATCATGTTTAGATTAAATTTTTGAACCATCATATAAGCTATTTATGTAATCTCTATCATCTTACAATCAATCGCAAAACTGTTATGTAAAATTAAGGATTTTTCGTACGGCTGGCATTTTAGGTTACTACAAATGTAATTCCATTCTGATTTCAACTTATGGAGAGAGTAACTGTGTAATTTTTTTTCTTTATGTTTATTATCATTCCAGTGATACATATCTTAATTCTCTATTAAAAATTTCAGGAATAATGAAATATAATCTAATTCTCCTTTGAAAATTATGTAATTATTTGATTTTGATGTAAATCATTTGATTATTATAAGTCACTTATTCATACAGATTTATGTCATTTAAACGGAAATTTTAACGAAACAGCATTCGAATAATATGAACTTATCCCAATCACCAGTAGTACTATTGCATTGTAACTGGGTCAAATAATAATGTTCTTAATTCATAACAAAATTAAGTTGAATATTGATATTAATAAATTACTAAAGCTAATAAGCTGGGTTATATTCTCTCTCTCTCTCTCTCTCTCTCTCTCTCTCTCTCTCTCTCTTATCAAATATCTAGATCCTTAGGAGACTAAAAACCAAAGGAAATACATTAGAATGTTATTTAAGAATTAGTTAAGTGAGTTTTAGGGTTTTATTCATATAGGGTATTTGTAACTCTCCAACAATATATCATATTATTACTTCCACCAACAAAGTTGGAAGGAGGTTATATTTTTGCCTCTGTTTGTGTGGTTGTTTTTGAGTGTGTCTGTATTTGTGCTTGTTTATGAAAAGCTTCCTGGCCATAATTTTAGTTTTAGAATAATGAAACTTGCAGGGATTAACTGTTATTTAAAAAGCTTGAAAAAAATAAAATTTTGAAGGTCAAGGTCAAAGGTTAAGCTCAGGGTCAAGCAAAATGTCAAATTCACGTAATATCACAAAAGATTGAACATCGTTGTTA
>NC_090758.1:31791258-31793758 GCF_036898095.1 Palaemon carinicauda | reverse complement strand
TCTCCTCGAAGTCCACGGTGCCATGGTTTACTGTACTCCTCCAGGTTTTCCTGTCCCTGGCTGTTTCTTCCCATGAGGAAGGATCGATGTCAGTTAGAGCCAGGGTGTGCTTTAGTTGATCTTCATAGCGCATTTTCGGGGCTCCTCGTGGTCTGGTGCCCTGGGTCAGTTCTCCGTAGAATATTTTCTTTGGGAGCCTAGATGGATCCATCCTATGCACGTGTCCTATCCAGCTGAGGCGGTGGTGGATGATGGTGGCCTCCACGCTGGTCAGCGAGGTACGTTCTAAGACTTCAATGTTGGTGGTGTGGCTCTCCCAGGGGATTTTCAAGATCTGCCTCAGTTTCATTTGTTGGAAGCGTTCTAGGTTTTAAGGATCGTTTTTATATAGCGTCCATGTTTCACATGCATACAGGAGTGTGGAGAGGACTACTGCCCTGAACACCATTATTTTGGTGGTCATTGTCAGTGCGTGGTTGTTAAATACGCGGCAGTTGAGTCGGCCAAAGGCGGAGTGGGCTGCCCTGATCCTGTTCTCCACGTGCTTTTTGCTTGTGGAAGCTGATGTTAGGATACTCCCTAGATAGGAGAACTGGTCCACCTGTTCTAACGGTTGGTCATTCACTGTGGTATTGAAGTTGGGGAGCATCAGTCCTGGTGGATGCTGGACGAGGGTCTTGGTTTTATCTGAGTTGACTTGCATCCCAAAACGTTCGTAGGCAGAGTTGTATGCATCAGCTAACGACTGCAGGTCCTCTGCCGTCTGACCTGGGGTGGCATTGTCGTCAGCATACTACATTTCTCGCACTGCACACAAGGTGGTCTTGGTTCTGGCGCGGAGTCTAGCGAGGTTGAAAGCGCTCCATCCATGCGGAAACGTAGGTCAACTGAGGGTGTGTCTGGGGGAATCCCGTTGAGCATTGCTGCGGTGTATAGCGAGAAACACGTTGGGGCCAGAACACAGCCCTGCTTCAGGCCGCCGTTGATGGGGAATGGGTCTGAAAGAGAGTTCTGGTGGCAGACTCTCCCAAACATTCAGTCATGGAGGGCACGCACCAGCTTGACAAAATCGGGTGGGCAGCCATATCTTTTGAGGACAGCCCACATGGCAGGTCGAGGTACTTTGTCGAAGGCCTTTTTCAAATCCCAGAAGATGAACATTATGGGCTGTTGTTGTTCGAGGCTCTTCTCTTGTAGTTGTCGTGCACAGAAGTTCATGTCTATGGTCCCGCAGGAAGGTCGAAAGCCGCACTGGGACTCTGGCAGGACGTCTTCTGCGAGGATATGGAGGCGGTCAAGGAGAATCCGAGCGAAAATCTTACTCGCGATACTTAGTAGTGATATTCCCCGGTAGTTGTTACAGTTCTCCCTGTCTCCCTTCTTGAAGATGGTAGTGATGTTTGCATCGCGGAAGTCACTGGGGGGGGGGGGGGGGGTCTTGGTCTCCCATATTTTCAGTATAAGGAGCATCAAACGGTTCCTCAAGCCGGGCCCACCGTGAGTGAGGAGCTCCAACGGGATGTTGTCTGGCCCTGGGGCTTTACCGGGCTTCATGCGCTGCAGGGCCTTGTTGAAGTCACAGATGGAGGGTGGTAGTGCCATCCAGTGACGGACGGGATGCTGCGGGGTCATTCGCAGGAGATCGTCTGGGGTATCTGCTTGGTCATAGAGGAGGTTCTCAAAGTGAGACTTCCACCTGGCCAGGATGCCCTCGCTGTCGGTGATGGTCGTGGCCCCATCCACGTCCTTCAGGCTGCCCAATGATGACCGTGTGGGACATATATATATATATATATATATAAGTATACATATTTTTATAAAATATATATACATATTATATATATGTATATATTTATATTCATATATATATATATATATATATATATAAGTATATATATATATATATATAATATATATATATGTATATACATATATATAAATATATATATATATATATATATATATAAATATATATATATATATATATATATATGAACATATATATATATATATATATGTATATATATATATATATATACATATATATATATATATATATATATTAATAAATATATATATACATACATACATATACCAAAGGCACTTCCCCCAATTTTGGGGGGTAGCCGAGATCAACAAGAAACAAAACAAAAAAGGGGACCTCTACTCTCTACGTCCCTCCAGCCTAACCAGGGACTCAGCCGAGTTCAGCTGGTGCTGCTAGGGTGCCACAGCCCAACCTTCCACATTTCCCCCACAGATGAAGCTTCATACTGCTGAGTCCCCCTACTGCTGCTACCTCCGCGGTCATCTAAGGCACCGGAGGAAGCAGCAGGGCGTACCGGAACTGCGTCACAATCGCTCGCCATTCATTCCTATTTCTAGCACGCTCTTTTGCCTCTCTCACATCTATCCTCCTATCACCCAGAGCTTTCTTCACACCATCCCTCCACCCAAACCTTGGCCTTCCTCGTGTACTTCTCCCATCAACTCTTGCATT
>NC_090758.1:31784291-31788258 GCF_036898095.1 Palaemon carinicauda | reverse complement strand
GTACAATTCATTTCCTCTTTTTTTCATCTACACTAAATAATAAGAAACCATATACGGCACATTATTCCTTTAATGAGAACAGGAGAGATTAACTAAAATATTTTATAAGTCTTCATTATATTTCTTATCGTGAAATTTATTTCTGGAATATTTCAATATAAAAAATAATAATTTTTGGGACGTTTATAAAACTTCGAAAAGAAATTTGGAAGGAAACTTCCCCTTGCATAATATGAATTGTTAAATTTACTTTGTAAATAAATAATGTCTAACATCCAAATAAAGTAAATAACATAAAAAATTGATTTTATTAAGTATTAATAGTCTTCACTTCGTTTATCTGAATTGTTAAGATTATTTCAATCCAACAAAAAAATTATGATAATTAATTATATTCAAAAATCAAAATACCTAATTAGTTTTCCATGAAATATCATCTTCACAAAATATTAATCAAAATGAGAATAAATTTATCTAAAAAATTATATGTAGAATTCTTTAAGTTCTTTCGTGTAATGCAAATATGATTCAAGTTTATTTGCAAAATGCAAATATGATTTGAGTTTATTTGTGGGTACTCAAATATAATTCAATTTTATTTGCAAAACACAAATATAATTATATTTCATTCAAGAATCAAATACAATTTAATTTTAATTTCAAAAACGCAAATATAATTAAAGTTTATGCGTGGAACACAAATATGATTTAATTTCATTCGCAAAAACACAAATATAATTCAATCTTATTCGTAAAACACAAATATAATTAAATTTTATTTGCAAAAACACAAATATAAGTCAATCTTATTCGCAAAACACAAACATAATTCAATCTTATTCGTAAAACACAAATTTAATTAAGTTTTATTCACAAAACACAAATATAATTCAATTTCATTCGCAAAACACAATAAAATTAAATTTTATTCACAAAACACAAATATCTTTCAATCTCATTCGCAAACACAAATATAACTAAATTTTATTTGCAAAACAGATAAAATATAATTTTATTTGCAAAACGCAAATACGATTTAATTATCTTTGCAAATGTGATTTAAGTTTATTAGCAAAACGCAAAAGTCATTCAAGATTATTTGCAAAGTGCAAATATAATTTAACTTTATTCGTTAAAAATTTATTTGATTTAATCTTATTCGCAAAACACAAATATGATTTAAGACTATTAGTAAAACGCAAATATGACTTAAATATATTCGTGTAACGCAAACCTAATTTAAGTTTATAAGTGAAAAACGAATGTTTGTGTGTGTGTGTGTGTGTGTGTGTGTGTTTGTGTGTGTGTGTTTGTGTGTGTGTGTGTTTATGTGTGTTATTTTTCTTTTAATTCATACCTCACCCATCAGAAAAAATTCTACCTTTGACAGAGCGAAGGATGATATGATAAATTGTATTTTGCCAATACGTATTCTTTGAGTCCTCTTTATATAACGAATGTTCAATTATAACTTCAATTTCAGATAAAAAAAAAAAAGAATTGAACTAGTGGTCATTTTTGGCTGAGAGAAAAAGAGGTGTGGTGGGGAAAAATGATATTCATATAATGGAGATCCTAGGGTAAAAGGACAGGAGAGAGAGAGGAGAGAGAGAGAGAGAGAGAGAGAGAGAGAGAGAGGAGAGAGAGAGAGAGAGAGAGAGAGAGAGAGAGAGAGAGAACTTGAAAAAAGGAAACTGTCCGATATATAAATTTATGATTGGTTCATTGGCATATGTTAGTGTGTACATACAGGTGTATGTATGCAAGTGTTTGTGTGTGTTTGTGTGTGAGAGAGAGAGAGAGAGAGAGAGAGGAGAGAGAGAGAGAGAGAGAGAGAAGAGAGAGAGAGAGAGCGATCGCTGTCGAAATACCATGAAAGACTTTACACTTATTAAGGATTGGTAATGTATGAATAACTAGTATAAGAGAGAGAGAGAGAGAGAGAGAGAGAGAGAGAGAGAGAGAGAGAGAGAGAGAGAGAGAGAGAGAGAGAGAGTAATGTAAGAAATAGCTATTCTGCCACATGAACATGTCTCCCTCCAAATTGCACTTGATATGCAAATATGCAAATTCAGATGAAACCTGAGTGGACAACATTGCTTTCTATCAAGACATAAATGGGCTAACTAACAGAAGAAGTATATATTTCTCTCTCTCTCTCTCTCTCTCTCTCTCTCTCTCTCTCTCTCTCTCTCTCTCTCTCTCTCCCTTGACCGTCCGACCGACCGAGAAGCATACATTTGATCCCCTGCGAGGAAGATGGAGTAATATTTTCTTTTATTTTTTTCGTTGGCCTTCATAGTGAATTGGATATCTGGTAGTTATTTGTGTGGGTTTGGTCTCAGTTGAAGAACATAATATGAGAGAGAGAGAGAGAGAGAGAGAGAGAGAGAGAGAGAGGAGAGAGAGAGAGAGAGAGAGGAGAGAGAGAGAGAGAGGGAGAGAGAGAGAAAGCTTATGTCTTCTCACAACCCATTAGTGGAAAGGTAATATCATCGAATCTCATTTCTAACAGAGATTCAAAGATATTACCTTCCCACTGATAAGTCGAAAAAAATCATAGTATCTCTCTCTCTCTCTCTCTCTCTCTCTCTCTCTCTCTCTCTCTCTCTCTCTCTCTAAAATAGTAAACAAGAAACATATGTCTTAGCTGGGGACTGAGTTTAGATGGACACCTCGTTACAGTGAAGTATTGGCCCAGGGAAATTAGGTTACATGGTTCGCCTCTCAAGTCTGGACATAAAATGGATACTTTCAAAACGCGTAACCTGAACGAGATAGGTAAAGGAGGGAATTCTCGGACGTTTGGCAACGAAGCCTTCTTTTTTTTACCTTGTAACAACCTCTTATATTTTTTATATTAACTTATACTGCGCAGAGTCGTTCAATCATGTTGAATGTCATATAGGCTATTTATGTAATCTCTATCATCTTACAATCAATAGAAAAAACAGTTATGGAAATTTAAGGATCATTCTTACGGCTGGCATTCTTGGTTGCCTCAAATATAATTCCTTCTGATTTCATGTTACTGAGAGAGAAGCTATATTTTAAAAAAATATGTATGAGTTTTCCTTTACAAACTATTTAATTTTATAGTCATCTTTTTCACTAAAATAAGTGACAATTTCATAAAGATTTAAATAATCTTAACAGCAATTTCAACCAAACAACATTCACGTAAAATACACTTATTTCAATCAACAGTATTACTATTGCAATGTAACTGGGTCCAGAGATAATGTTTTTAATTCATAACTAGAGTTACACTGATTGGGATAACAGAATTAAGTTGAATATTAATATTAATAAGTTACTAAAGCTAATGAGCTAGGTTATTCTCTCTCTCTCTCTCTCTCTCTCTCTCTCTCTCTCTCTCTCTCTCTCTCTCTCTCTCTCTCTTATCAAAGGAAATTTAAATATCTAGATCCTTAGGAGGCTAAAAACCAGAGGAAATACATTAGAATGTCATTTAAGAAATAGGCCACTGAATGAAGGGTATATTCGTCTAGGCTATTTGAAACTCTCCACATTATATCACATCTCTTCCACCAACAAAGTTGTAAGGAGGTTATACTTTCGCCCCAGTTTGTGTGTTTGTTTGTGAGTGTGTGTGGGTTTGTGTTTGTTTATGAAAAGCTTCTTGGCTACAATTTGAATTTTAGAGGTAATTAAACTTGCAGGGATTAACTGTTATTTAAAAAGCTGGAAATGACTAGAATTTTGAAGGTCAAGGTCAAATGTTAAGGTCACGGTTAAGCAAAATGTCCAACTCACGTAATTATACACAAGATTGAACATCGTTGTTACAGACACTTTAAACTTTATTATTATTATTATTATTATTATTATTATTATTATTATTATTATTATTATTATTATTATTATTATTATTATTATTATTTGCTAGGCTACAGCATTAGTTGGAAAATCTGAAAGCTAAAAGCCAAAGAGCTTTTACATATAA
>NC_090758.1:31764291-31776791 GCF_036898095.1 Palaemon carinicauda | reverse complement strand
CAGGAAGACGTGCGTTTGAGAGTGCAAGTCCGTTGGTATGTGATGCTTCGCTGGGGGCTTGTAAGTTTGGTGGCACGGAGTAAATTTTCCCACGACGTGACGTATGCGCTGGAGATCGTCGGAGGAGGTTGTAGAAGGAGAAAATTTGGCAGGGACGACCAACGGGTCGCCATACACCATTTCAGCTGGCGAGACGGCGAGGGTGTCTTTAGGAGTGGTCCTTAGTCCCAGGAGGACCCATGGAAGCTGAGTAAACCAGTTGCAATCCTTGCAGCGGGACATTAAAGCTGCTTTGAGGGTGCAATGAAAACGTTCAACCATTCCATTGGCAGCGGGGTTGTAGGCCGTTGTCTGATGTAGGGTGATGCCCAGGAGACTCGCTAATGACGTCCACAATTGAGAGGTGAAAGTGGTTCCCCTGTCAGAAGTAATATGCTCAGGGATACCGAATCTTGAAATCCATCCAGAGAGTAAGGCAGATGTACATGAGGCGGATGTTGCAGTTTCCATGGGAATGGCTTCAGGCCAACGAGTGGAGCGGTCGATGACGGTAAACAGGTAACGGTGTCTTTGTGATGTGAGTAGGGGGCCTACAACGTCGACGTGAATGTGTGCGAAACGACGCTGAGGTTGAGGAAAGGTGCCCACTCCTGAATCCGTGTGTCGATGTACTTTGGAAGTTTGGCAAGAAGTACAGGCGCGAACCCAATCCTTAGCATCCTTAGAAATGCCGTGCCAAATAAACTTTGCCTTCAGCAGCTGTGCAGTAGAACGGCACGAGGGATGTGAAATGCCGTGAATGAAATCAAACACCTGTCGGCGCATGGGAGCAGGAATCCAAGGTCGCGGTCTACCAGTACTGACGTCGCAGAGGAGGGTGGTGTTGGAGTCTTCAAGGGGAAAGTCTTCCCAACGGAGGGACGTGCAGTATGTCCTACAAGCTTGATACTCTGGATCCTGTCGTTGGGCTTCAGCCAGGGCGTTGTAATCCAATCCCAGTTGAACGGCAGCCAACGTGTTTCTTGACAGGGCATCGGCAACGGGATTCATTTTCCCAGGGACTTATTGGAGGGTGCAATTGTATTCAGACACGGCGGAGAGATGTCGGCGTTGACGGGCGGACCAGGCGTCAGACTGTCGAGTGAAGGCGTGCACCAGAGGCATGTGGTCTGTGCGAATGACGCAGGGCGTACCTTTTAAGAAATGGCGAAAGTGACGGACAGCCAAGTGCACCGCCAGCAATTCTCGATCGAAGGTAGAATAACCCGATTCTGCCTTGGTCAGTTTTCTGTTGAAGAAGGCCAATGGGCGGGGCGAGCCTTTGACCACCTGCTCGAGTACTGCACCAATAGCGACATCGCTGGCATTGGTGGAGAGAAGGAGAGGGACATGTGGGATAGGAAAAGTGAGAGCCTCAGCAGTTGATAGAGCCTTCTTTGCCTTGCAGAAGGCTGCTTCTTGAAGGGGACCCCACTTCAGGTCCTTTGGCTTGCCCTTGAGGGAGGCGTAGAGGGGAGCAAGAGTGGCGGCAATGGCTGGCAGAAATCGGTGATAATAGTTGATCATGCCCAAGAATTCCTGCAGAGCTTTGACGGTCGAGGGCACGGGGAAGTTCTGAACGGCTGCTACCTTCTCAGGGAGGGGGTGGACACCTTCAGGAGTGATGCGGAGCCCTAAGAACGACACTTCGTTGGCGCCAAAGGTACACTTGTCGTACCAGACTACAAGGCCGTTTTGTTGCAGGCGGTCGAGCACGATGCGCAGGTGACAGAGGTGTTCCTCTTTTGAGGAGGAGAACACAAGTATGTCGTCCACATAACATACACAGAAAGGGAGGTCCCCTAAGATGCCATCCATGAGACGTTGAAACGTGGCCCCAGCATTACGAAGGCCAAAACAGGAGTAATTGAAGGTGTATGTACCAAACGGAGTGGTGATGGCGGTCTTGGGGATGTCTTCTGGGTTCATAGGCACCTGATAATACCCCTTCAGGAGATCGAGCGTAGAGAAAACCTTTGCTTTGAGCAGGTAGGAGGTCACGTCGGCAATGTTTGGGAGGGGGTAGTGATCCGGTTCTGTTTGCATGTTCAGGTGCCTGTAGTCCCCGCACGGATGGAGGGAACCGTCTATCTTCAGAACGATGTGTAAGGGTGACGACCATGGGCTGGAGGCCTTTTGGCAAAGGCCCATTTCCTCCATTTCGGCGAACGTCTGTTTGGCGACTGCCAATCGTTCCGGTGCAACACGTCTGAATTTTGCGAAGACTGGGGGTCCCGTCGTCTTGATATGGTGATAAATACCGTGCTTGGCAGGAACCGAGGGCGTTTGGCAAAGTTCTGGACGGAAAACTTCCGGGTACGACGTGAGGAGGTGGGCGTAGGCATCCGTAGGTGCGCTAATGTGGAAAGCGAGGTTAGAAGGGGCGGGTTGAAGAGGTGTCGACCAGTACGAGTCTGCGTTGACCAATCGTCGGTGGGCGACATCGACCAGAAGGTGGAAATGAGAGAGGAAATCCGCACCGAGAATTGGCATGGTGACGTCAGCAACGAGAAACTTCCAATTGAATTTACCGTTTCTGAACGATAATGTGAGGTTCTCGTAACCGTAGGTGGGTATCGCAGATCCGTTGGCAGCTACCAAGCGGACGTCGGCAGATGTGGACAGACTACGTTGTGTCCTGAAGAGTTTCCTTGGCAAAAGAGAACGACAAGCACCCGTGTCTACCAAAAATCGCACGCCCATTCCTGCATCCTGTAAAAAGAAAAGATTAGAAACACGGGAGGCCACCGCCACGAGCGATGGCCTACTTACACGTTTTTTGGCCACTGACAATCCTCGGCACATTTCTTCACAGTTGCCCCGAATCTGAAGTGGTAGTAGCAAAACTGCGGCGGATGGGAGGTAGTAAGTGGCTGTAGAAGTCGCTTGTTGGGGCGCGAGCGATTGGTGGGTGGTGGGCGGCTTTGTCTCTGCTTCGGCACGTCACGGTGTGGGTGTGTATGTCCTACGGCATTCATGTCAGCTTCAGTTGACGTTGAATAGGCATCCTCTTCGTCAGGGGTGGAGGCGTTGATGGAGGTCTTGAAGTGGCTGTCCATAAGGGCGTCGGCTTTGGTCATCAAGTCCTTTATGAGTAAACTATCGACATCGGGTATGGCAGCACGTATAGGTCCGGGTAAACGGCGTATCCAAAGGGCACGAAGTAGGTTCACCTCACGAGGAGAGCCGTCTGCGGCAGGTTGAAGGCGAGCGATACTGGTCATTTCCCTGAGGGCAAGCGGAGCCCTTTGGTCCCCCAACGATTGTTGCGAGAGCTGAAAAAGCTTTGCTACACGGGCGGCTTGCGACGGCGAGTACTGCTGCAGAAGGTATGTTTTGAGGGCGTCATACGCTATTGGCGTGTCTCCTTGTTCACAAAGCCAGTCGGATATTTCCGGGAAGGTGTCCTCGGGTATCGCCGCGAGAACATAATCTGCTTTGGTGGTTGAGCGAGTCACGCCGTTGATGCGAAACTGGACTTCTGCGCGTTGAAACCAAGCAAATGCCTCTCCGCTGGCGAACGGTGAAAGTTTCAATGGGGCGGCCGCAGCGCCGACTGTTGTAGTAGAGTCCGTCATAGTACCAACGATGGAGGGCCGAGGGAGGTGGGGGTGGAAGGCAGTGGGAGCGAGTCGACTTCCGGGGTCACCAATGTGACGGTGCCGAGAGAGGGTTGTGAACTCAAAGGCAGGAAGCAATCAACTGAGTTGTTCATTAAGGAACACTCTCCTTTATATACAAAACCTCAAGGCAACAGGACATAACCTGTTCGAGAGACAGACAATATTACAGAGCAAAACCGGAGAGATGATCATTCATGTTCTTTTTAGTGCGAGGGAAGAGCGCAGATACAAGCGTAATATATACAAAATAATTATGTACAATTGTGTGACACACGGTTGGTACAATATATATGCTTGCAAAATGTAATCCAACATCAAAGCTATCTTTTTTCTTCTCATGTCTCTGGGCTTTACAGGTTGCTTAAATATTAAGAGGATTAAGAAGAAAGACAAAATTTTAAGGTTGAATCTTCCTAACAGCTTCGTATGCTAGTTCCTTTTTTTATAACTTTCACAGTGGGACCTCTACACAAGCAATAACATTGACCAGATAAAAATGGTTGGTGTAGTAGTATTAGTTTTAGTAATAGTAATAGTAGTTTTATAAGCAGTAATAATAGAAGGGTTAATGATCATAGTCTGAATATTGCTGAAAAATTATGTTTGTCTTCTAAGTAATTATTTCTGCATTCACTTATTTCTTTAATCTAGAATTCTCCTTTTTATGGTGGTGAAATTGGAAATAATTTTGAAATGATTCCATTTTTACTTTGATTGGTTTAAATAAATCAGTCTCTTACAAGAAAACTATAAAACAATAAAGAAACATTTCATATATTTTTCTTTTGAAAATTAAGTCCTTTGCAATTATATAAGATAATATATTAGTATTTTGGTTTAAAAGATCTGGAAAATAATCATTCTCAGAAATAATCTGTTTTCATCATATCTTCAAGCAGACCTTTTTGTAAAACCAAATCCTCTTATTTCATGATTTTCTGAAAATAGAAATATGTATTTAGATGTACATGAAACTACATTTATTGATATAAATTTATTTTCACGGAAAACATGATAATTCGCTTCAAACTAAATTCCTGAAAACAGACAAAGTTCACAGTCTGATTTATTTATTTATTTTTTTTTTTTTTTTGAGATCAAAACATTCTACCTTTTTATTTCTTTTTCGAAAGCCCGTCTTAATGAATGGAGTAATATCGTTCATCTCCTTGAATCCGATCTACGAGGCAATGAATAAGTCCAGAGCGATCCGTCACCTTGTCAACGAAAACAGCATCATGAAAGATAAAGATCTTTGATCGGTAACAGCTTCAAAATGTTACTTCGTGACCCTCGGTGTTCCATCTGTCTATAGATGAAAGTTGTATAAATTGTGCCTACGTATTCCTCCTCAAGGAATGGTTAAAGACATTAGTTCTTGGATATTCTTTCAACAGCTTCTCCTTGAGTATGTTTCAATGCATTCATTGAAACAATAAGAGGTAGGGAATTAAGAAAACTTTATAAGGTTTGGAAATCATTGTTTGTAAAGTTAAATGCTCAAAATGATATTTTCTTAATACATAAAATTTTCTAATTTTTCAAAAATTACATGATGAAAGGATTATTGAAAATATGTTTGTCTTACGAATATTATAACGGACTGCATCATGGGTATGATAAATGCATATTGCACAAACGGCTTAAAGAAAAGTTTCCTTGGTAGGATTTCATGTCTAATTTTTTTATACTCAGAAAAAATAGATGTTTTATTTATCGATTATTTATATATATATATATATATATATATATATATATATATATATATATATATATATATATATATATATATATATAGTAAAAAAATTTTAATTGGAGAGTTTTTAAAAGTAAATAATGCTGAAATTTTAAAACTATATATATACGCTTTGATATATTTTTCAAACGTTAAACAACTAAAAAAAATATGACACCTAATTATTCATATATTATTCATTAGAAAGAAGGTATAATTTACTGATTCCTAAATATTATTAGATCTTTTATGAAAGAGACAAATTCTGTGATATAGAAAATGTGACATTTACCTATTGATTTTCTTCTAAGGAAGACGAGTATGAAACTCTATTATGTATACAAAGATTATGTTCAATCCTTTCTGATCCTGGGGGATGAAGACCTCAGAGATTAGCTATAGGATCTTGCAGTTCAGAGGCTCTTATAAGTCTACTAGAAGACGTCCATCTTAGTAAGGATCAGCTCTTGGAGTTCCAACGTTAAAGATGTCCTAAGGAAAACTTTGTACGATAATAACCGACTACGTTTTGCAGTTGAAGAAGTACGATAACTCTAACGATAATCTTCAGCTATTGAAATAAAAAGATGAAATTAGAATAATTATTTTCACTATTATTGTTAGTTTTGTCGGCAATAATGTTGAAAAATTATTAGAATTATCGATAATATCCTCTATGAGATTAATGCCATTAAGGCAGCCATTAGTTGGAATCGATGTTATATTAAAGAGAGTCTTCTTCCTCTTCTTCTTCTTCTTCTTCTTCTTCTTCTTCTTCTTCTTCTTCTTCTTCTTCTTATTATTATTATTATTATTATTATTATTATTATTATTATTATTATTATTATTATTATTATTATTATTATTATTATTATTATTATTATTATCATTATTATTGCAGAGGAGGAATGCTCTACATGATTACAATGTCAAAATAACTTTAAATATACATATTATGACATTATAGGGAATTCATAATATCTTAATTCAAATATCACAATCAAAATCAGATAGACTGACCAGTTGGCATCTGAACTATGGCCATTATGACATACATTATGGCAAAGATAATCAGTTACTCTGTACAATATCAATTTAAACGATATCTCTAATAGCATATAAAAATTTAGAATTTGATTCCTTTCATAATTACTGTGGCTAAGATAAACGGTTTCTGATAATTACATCCAATAATGGAAAATTAATTAATATATTACTTAAACAATAATCATAACAAAATTAATAATAATGATAATTTCCATATATAAAATAAGTTATAACATTAAAACATTGTATATTAGAGGGGAGAAGATAAATTAAATAATTCTTAATTATGAGTTTTTAGCAATTAATAAAGTTGACTTCTATATTCTTCAAAAGGAGCAAACAATTTAGAGACTCATTTGTGATGTAATCTTCAGAAACTTCAACTCAGCAAACCAGTTGGAAAACAAGTTTAGGTATAAACTAATTCAATTAATTGGTGGAAATATATATATCCTTCTGGGTGCTTGCTCATAGATATCCGATCAATTCCATTCATCAATTTGCTTTATAGTAATTATATTAGGGTGTGTGGAGAATGTTCTTCTTTTTTTCAGTAGTCAGATTAACCTATGGGATAAATAGGTCTCTATTAGTCTCTAATCTCATTGAATATCATAAATTTCTATCAATATTATTTCAAACACTGGCCAGATCACTAGAGGATTAAAGTGCCACTGATATTTTTATTATAATCTACATCGTAAAAAAATAAGATTCTTCCTTGAAAAAAATATATTAGAAAAATAGAAACTAATCTTAAAATTACTTGGTAATGGCCTTAATAAATTATTTTGATTATCTGGAATAAATGCATATAGATTTTATTATTCTGTGTTGATAGTGAAGAGGAAAGTAAGTCACTCTTTCGTATAGCCATTGTGATTCCAAGATTATATATAAAGGAAAAATTATATCTCCCCTGCAATTAAAGTCTCAAAAGCTACTGAGAAATATATAATAAATAATTCACTTGATAATATTAAACAAATTAATAATAATAAAAAGACATACTAAAATCCGTAAAAGGAAAAATACTGAAAAAAAATATAATTTTATGCAAGAAAAGATAAGCTTAATCCTGACAGAACTCTTATTTCGAAATTTTTTTTTCTGAGTTTAGATTCTACAATTAAACTGAATATACCGTAATTTTGTATAATTATCATATTTCGTAGTCTGGCCCTTTCGGAACGGGAATAATTCTCTGTAAAAGAAAATATGTATTTACTCTTCTTAGTAAAGTCATTACTAAAAGTGCAAGTAAATTCTCCTGGTTAGGAAATATATTTTAGATTATCATTTGAAAAATTTCAAAGGAAAATATAACTTTTTGTTTAAAGAAAAGTATATAAATAAGAATGCGTTTTACTCCATATCTATAGCATTAAATATATGTTATTATTTAAGGAATTGTTTAAAAGAAAAAAAAATGATTCTCCAACAAAGCCATAACATTAAAGTATAATCCCATCACTCAACCAACCAATGTAACCCTGATAAATAATCGACATCAACTGATAAATGGAGAGAAATAAATGTGTTTTTGTTATTTTGAAAAATATCTGGAGGATTCTACTAAGACATTATCTATTCATTATAAACATGAGGTAATATGTATATACTTTCGTAATTGTACTCGGCAGAAAATTAACGAGAATTATATGGTCTAACAGTATGTTATTCTTTTTTTTTCTTTAATGGTAATTAAAAATACATTAGTTGATTTGATATAATAATAATAAATTGTGCTTTTGTCAATAACTACCTTTATTTTTTCATTTCTGTAACTCATATCATATCCATTCTCATCATTCTCATAATTTTTATTACAATACTCTTTTCTGGTGGTATTATTATTATTATTATTATTATTGGTAGTAGTAGTAGTAGTAGTAGTAGTAGTAGTAGTAGTAGTAGTAGTAGTAGTAGTAGTATTTGAAGTATTGGCATTATATAAATTGAATCAGGTGCAATATATTAGTGTATATAGAACCCCCACTCTCTCTCTCTCTCTCTCTCTCTCTCTCTCTCTCTCTCTCTCTCTCTCTCTCTCTCTCTCTCTCTCTCTCTCTCTCTCTCTCTCTTTCTCTCTCTCTTTGTATTTATTGGGCCTTAATAAAACCCCCATAAACACAGAAATCCAATGTTTATCATTTTAATTACAGCTGGTTTCAACGGCCCATATATCACTGTATTAGAGCTATTGAATTAAAGCTTAAAACCACAAGCTCGTGGCACCTCTTTGGCCAGTGTCGAATATTCTGTGTCGAATGGTAATGTTGACTTTATTTAGTCGAATGTTTCTTGAACTTGCTCGATGTCATAGTCGACTCTACTTAGTGTGTAATCATATCCATGTTATTTATGTTTGATCAACTTTTATGTAGAGGTCGATTATAAATAGACATCTGGGGTTAGATTTCCAATGGAGATGCATTGTTTAGCTTACAGTCGATTGATTGGAGTGTCAGGTCACTGATCCGATGGAATACCAAGGGAGAGAGAGAGAGAGAGAGAGAGAGAGAGAGAGAGAGAGAGAGAGAGAGAGAGAGAGAGAGAGAGATGGAAAACCGACCCTTTGAAAAGCAATGCTGTGTTTTCATGTAAATACCGAAATACAACCACAGAATTTCTCAATAAATTCTTGCTCTATTGTAGCAACCATAAATACAATATCCTTTTCATCAGCTGAATAGATCTCTAATGTTACTGATATTTGCACCTATCAATTATTATCCCCAGAAATTGCTAATTAGAATTATCCATCCAGATCAAAATTAAATTTGCATCCTCTGTTCAGGTCTCAGTTGGCAGGAGGTCATTATATCTATGAATCTGTAACCAAATTGTTAGTTGATGCATTTATCTAATTTGGTTTGCATGTAGTATGGTCATATGTATCATATAGATCTAGTTGATATATTTGTGGTGAAATTTAAAGGTGAAAAGGCCATTAAAACTGGTATTTAGATGGATTGGGAGAGGACTTACTAAGAAATGTCTTCAATATAAAGAAATCAGGGAAAACATGAACAATGGAAGCGAGCTGCTCGAAGTGTGATAGGTATTAGACAAGCTGGTCATAAACTCTCTTTGTATGTGAACCAAGTAACTACTACAAATGTTTTCGCAATGTAGACTTGATCTGAAAGTTTCTCTTCATATCATATCACTCTAAACCTTAAACAAGACTTAAAAAGTCATGTAAATTTGACATAAATATCTGCATTGGTTATATTGCATATTTCACCAGTCGCAAAGTGATTTAAGCTTTTTGATTATTCTATTTTACTCATTAAAAATCTTATAATTCTGCCTGCACCATTATATTACTTTATATAATTTCATAATTGAAGATGTTATCATGGTGTTGAAAAATTTTAATAACAAGTAACATTCACCTAGGTTAAAATCAAGGGACATTCATTCTTTATGCTATACGCAACACAGTAAAAAATTACGGAGTAGGGAGGTCATGTGCTTTGAAATAGATTCCCTGACTGGTGCCATGTCTCCACAGATTACCGGCCTGTTATCCAACCCCCCCCTCTCTCTCTCTCTCTCTCTCTCTCTCTCTCTCTCTCTCTCTCTCTCTTCTCCTCTCTATTTGTCTTTTCTTCCAAGAAGTAACTGTTCATGCCTTAGATTGGCAATGGTGGTGACCAAATTGTGAGCTTGAAGCCAGGAAACAGCCAATCACCAAAGTATTTGTGTTTTACAGTGTTAGTAACAGCAATGTCTTGCATATAAGTATAGGAGGGAACCGCTTATATGAAATGTTTAGGATCAGGAGAAATCTTTGTACAGAAAACACTCCATTAACTTTACCTCAACAGTAGTCTGGAACGAGAGCTAGAATAATTTCCCATACAGTTTTGGAATCACACTAATTTATGTAAAAATAGGGAAGGAAAAGAGGCAAAACATAAGGTAAATAGTTGGATATTTTTAGATATTTCCTTTACATAGGAGCATAAAAGAGTGATTTTATTTGTATTGCTAAGAACATTCTTATGAAGGTGGCTTAAAAGGTCATTAACTTAAAAAGAAAGGAAATATTTGTATAATTATGGAGAGCCTTATTGCCTTATTTTGCCTTTTTTTATGTTTGGGTTCCCCCAGGTCCCTCAGTGTGAGGCACCTCGTATATCCACCAGAGAGTTGCTAATGCATCTTCCGGTGTATTTTGCATCTTCCTGTCTTGGATGGTCTGGGATGCATCTTAGGTATTTATAGAGCTTATTCTTAAACACATCTACGCTCACTCCTGATATGTTTCTTAGAAGAGCTAGCAGCATATTAAATAGTCGCTGCATTATCGATGCTGGTGAGTAGTGGATTAATGTCCTTTGCGCCTTCCTTAGTTTTCCTGGTATATTTTTTGGCACTATTAATCTACATCGGCTTGCTCTTTCTGATATCTTTAGCTCCATGATGTTTTCAGTAATTCCTTCTATTTGCTTCCATGCTTGTATTATCATGTAGTGTTCTCTTCTCCTTTCTAGAGTGTATAGTTTTAAAATTTGCAGTCTTTCCCAGTAGTCAAGGTCCTTAACTTCTTCTACTCTAGCAGTATAGGACCTTTGTACACTCTCTATTTGTGCAATATCCTTTTGGTAGTGTGGGTACTATATCACATTGCAGTACTCGAGTGTACTACGTACATAAGTTTTGTAAAGCATAATCATGTGTTCAGCTTTTCTTGTTTTAAAGTGTCTGAATAACATTCCCATTTTTGCTTTACATTTAGCCAACAGTGTTGCTATTTGGTCGTTGTATAACATATTCCTATTTAACATTACACCAAGGTCTTTAATTGCTTCCTTGTTTGTGATTGTCTCGTTATTAGGTCCCTTGTATGCATATAACATTCCTTCTCTGTTTCCATAATTCATTGATTCGAATTCATTGGAGTTAAATACCATCCTATTTATCTCCGCCCATTCATATATTTTATTTAGATCTCTTTGTAGTGAGTTCCTATCTTCATCACAAGTAATTTCTCTACTTATTCTTGTGTCATCGGCGAAACTTCTCACTACAGAGTTTTCAGCATCACAGTATATGTCTGAGATCATAATAACAAACAGCAGTGCAGCTAAAACTGTACCTTGTGGCACGCCAGATATTACCTGAGCTTCATCCGATTTCTCGTCATTTGCAACCACTATCTGTTTTCTGTTGTGCAGGAATTCTTTTACCCATTTTCCTATCTTTCCCACAATATTATGCTTTCTCATTTTTTTCTCTAATATATTATGGTGTACCTTGTCAAAGGTTTTGCAAAATCTAGATAGATCACATCTGTGTCTTTTTCACTTATCATATTTTTGTATATGTTTTCATAGTGTGCTATCAGTTGGGTTTCTGTACTTTTTCCGGGCACAAAACCGTGTTGACCTATATTAAACAAATTATTTTTAACCAAATGATCCATTATTTTTTTCTTATTACCCTTGCATACACTTTCATAATATGTGATGCTAGACTAACAGGTCTATAATTGCTTGCTTCTAGTCTTGATCCACTTTTGAAGATAGGGGTTATATAAGCTAATTTATGTTTAACATATATCTTGCTCATATATACACTTTGTCTTAGCAGTATTGCAAGCGGCTTCGCGATAGTGTTTGCAGTTTTTTTTAACAAAATCGCTGAACCTCCATCTGGTCCGTCTGCCGATCCATTTTTAATTTTGTTTATGGCCTTGACAATATCTGCTTCATTAATATCTATATCCGTCAGATATTCAACATTTTCTTCTCTTATTTCTGTTTCATTATTCTCATTCGCAATTCTTGGTGTGAACTCACTCTTATATTTTTCTGCTAATATGTTGCATATTTCCTTTTTTTCATTCGTTAGCCGTCCTTCAATTCTTAGAGGGCCTATTTCTAATCTCCCTTTATTCATCTTTTTTGCATAGGAGTAAAGCACTTTGGAGTTTTTTCTTTTATATTTTGAAGTGTCCTTTCTTTTAAGTCCCTTTTTTTTATTTTCTTTTGACTGTATAATCTTTTGTCCTGCATTTTCTATTTTACATTTTATTTCCATCA
>NC_090758.1:31754291-31759291 GCF_036898095.1 Palaemon carinicauda | reverse complement strand
GGACATAAAATGGATACTCTCAAAACGCGGAACCGGAACGAGACAGGTAAAGGAGGGAAATCTCGTACGTTTTGGCAACGAATGCTTCTTTTATTACTTTACAAACAATCATTTTTTTTTTCAATAATTCAAATTATATAGGGTCGTTTAATCATGTCAACTGTTTTATTTTCAGCCCATCATATAAGCTGGTTATTTAATGCCTGTCATTCTTACAGTTAATAGCAAAACTGGTATGGAAAATTGAGGATTAATCGTTCGGCCGGCATTCTCGGTTGCCAGCAATGTAATTTATCCCTATTTTAATTTACTGAGAGAGTATCTATGACATTTTCTTGAGTTAATTTGCATTGAAATAATACAAATCATAAGCGTCTCATAAAAATTTCCAGAATATTATTCTCATTATTATTTGCAACATATATATAATTTTTCCTAAATAAATTATCTTATCATATTGTAATTTGTTTAAAATACAATTAGTGTCTTTTGCATGCAGATTTAAATAATTTTTTACTGCAATTTCAACAAGACAGCACTCACGAAAAAATGAACTTATTTCAATCAACAATATCACAATTGCAATGTAAATAGGTCCAGAGATAATATTTTTAATTCATTACTAGAGTTACACTGATTAGCAAAAGAAAATTAAGTTGAATATTGAAATTGATAAATCCCTAAAGCTTATGAGCTCTCTCTCTCTCTCTCTCTCTCTCTCTCATCTCTTCTCTCTCTCTCCTTCTCCTCCTCTCTCTCTCTCTCTCTCTCTCTCTCTCTTAGTCCGAAAACCAAAGGAAATAAGTTAAAGTGCCATCTAAGAATTAGTCAGATGAATTTAAGGGTTTTATTCGTATAGGTGATAAGGAACACTCCAAGAAATATCATATTATTACTTCCACCAACAAAGTTGGTAGGAGGTTATATTTTTGCCCCTTTTTTTTTGGGGGGGGGGGAGTTTATGTGTGTGCTTGTGTTTGTTTATGAATGGCTTCCTTCCCACAATTTGAATTTTAGAGTAATGAAACTTGCAGTGATTATCTGTTATTTAAAAGCTAGAAATGATTAGAGTTTTGAATGTCAAGGTCAAAGGTTAGGGTCAAGATTAAGCCAAATGCCTAATTCACAAAAACTTGGTTCATAGTTGTTCGTATGAAAATCCATGGCAATTAATACATGTTAAGGTTAAAGGTCAAGGTCAAGGTCAAGCAAAAAAGGTTTAGAATTATCATTATTATTATTATTATTATTATTATTATTGTTATTATTATTATTATTATTATTATTATTATTATTATTATTATTATTATTATTAGAAAAGCGGGAAGCTATAAGCCCAAGGGCTTCAACAGGGAAAGAAAGCACAGTGAGGGAAGGATATAAGGAACCATATATAATAGTGTGTCCGAGTGTACCCTCAACCAAATCGAACCCTAACCCAAGACAGTGGAAGATCATAGTGCAGACAGGAACCCTTAAATTGATATTGATCTTACAAATATTCCGGTTAAATATTATCTTTTTGTAAAAATATTTCATGAGTCAATCCTTAATTTTCATAGATATTTTTATTTGTGGGAAATATCCCATTATTTTTTATAACAGTGATGTCGAAAGTGGATTTTTTATTACTTAAATTATACTCTAAAAAATACGTTGGCTTCATTACTGGCTTTACTCAAATAAAAAAAAGTTATGAAATTCACAACAGATCTTTTTGTCATTGAGATAATATATGCAAATGACGTTCCCGTTTAATTCAAGTCAAAATTCAACCGAAACTTTTGGACCCAACGTCGATGATTATATCAGAATTTAATCTAATTAGATTCACTTTAAAGCTTCATTTTTTAATTGAAATGTGTCGAGAAAATTATTGTCATACTTATGTGAATGAAGAGCAATAATTTCTCTCTCTCTCTCTCTCTCTCTCCTCTCTCTCTCTCTCAATCTCTCTCTCTCTCCTCTCTCTCTCTCTCTCTCTCTCAAACACACACATAGTAACAAACAAACGATCTATGTTTGTATGACAAACATCCCATTCGGAATATATATGTCCAATACATTTAAACAATAATTATATATAAGAAAATATCATTGTTTATAATAAACAGATCATTATATCAGGTAAACTATCATTATATCAGATTAAAGTTAATAAAATTTATATGTGAGGAAATTTTTTAATATAAGTGGATAAATATTCATATCTCAGGAAATAGTTCCATTATATGAGGGTAAATGATTATATCTGCCAAATAAAACATAATATATGAGGTAAATTATTTTATCTGAGCGAAGAATAATTGTATTTGACGAAAAACAATAAAAAATGAAAAAGTTACATATCTTATATATTAAATCAAACTAAAAAACATGGTACAGAGTTTTAATTTTGATTACAATACATCATAAGCAAATTATTTCAACATATCATTATACTCATAATAGAATTCATAAAATGGGAAAGAAATAGAGTAAACTTTATTGAATAAAATTTTATTCATTATATATACAAATGTTTGAATATTAAAGTAGTAATAAATTTGTAAATTTAAACTATAGATATATTCATTATAGAAAATAATTATTATCAAACAAATATTTGATATATAAAGCAATAAATGTAGAAATTAGTTATAAGAAATAAGAACTAAGATTAATACTCTACTCGTTATACTAAATGGATTCCATCTCAATAACAGTTTGTAAGGTTTCTCAAATAAGCAGAGAGAGAGAGAGAGAGAGAGAGAGAGAGAGAGGATAGAGAGAGAGGAGAGAGAGAGAGAGAGAGAGAGAGAGAGAGAGAAAGAGAGAGAGAGAGAGAGAGAGAGAGAGATAGTCCTATTGAAATACGAAATTCACTTGTATGTAGAGAGAGAGAGAGAGAGAGAGAGAGAGGAGAGAGAGAGAGAGAGAGAGAGAGAGAGAGAGAGAGAGAGAGAGAAGAGAGAGAGAGAGAGTTGGACGGAACACAATCTTATATAACGAATTATACCTCATCTGTTTGTTAGCTTAAGAGAGAGAGAGAGAGAGAGAGAGAGAGGAGAGAGAGAGAGAGAGAGAGAGAGAGAGAGAGAGAGAGAGAGTCCTATTTAAATACGAATTTCACTTGTATATGTGAGAGAGAGAGAGAGAGAGAGAGAGAGAGAGAGAGAGAGAGAGAGAGAGAGAGAGAGAGAGAGAGAGAGAGAGAGAGATAGAGAGAGAGAGAGATTGGACAAAGACAGACACACCCTCTTCAAACTCCCTCCCTGCACTATTTCTTTCATCTTTTTCTTCTTCTTTTCTAAAATAATGAGAAACCACATACGGCACAATAATCCTTTAATGAGAACAGCAGAGGTTAACTAAAGTCTTTTAAAAGTCTTCATTATTTTCTTCGTGAAATTTATATTAATATTTTCAGATATGTTTTCTTTAACGTTTGCAAACGTATATGAAATTTCTAAATCAAATTTAAAAGGAACCTTTTATTAGAAATAATAGAATAAAATAAAAAGTATTAATGATTTATAACTCTTCTGAATTATTAGAAATTATTTATAAAAAATGACATCCAACATTTATAGAGAATCAATAAAAAAAAGATTAAGAATTGATAATCAATAACTATCTGAAAAAAAATCAAAATACATGTATTGTTTTCCCATGAAATATTATCTTTATAAAAGTATCAATCAATAAAATATTTTCCGGAGAAAAATTATGATTAAAGCTTTGTCAAAAATGATAAACTTTGTTATTTTGTTCCGATAACGAAAATATGATTTAAGTTTATTCGCAAAGTGCATATGTGATTCAAGTTTAATCGCAAAGCACAAATATTATTCAAGTTATTTCGCAATATAAGTTTTAAGTTTATTCACAAAACTCAAAATGATTCAAGTTTTTTAGCGAAACAAAGGTAGGATTTAAGTATATTTGCTAAACGCAAATATAATTTGAGTATATTCGTAAAACACAAATGGAATCAAGAAACAGTATTACCGAAACAATCTCCTTAGCTGTTACAGCTCTAGATAATAAATGTACTGTACGATAACAGAAATTTACTAAAAGGGAATACGGAGAGTGCCAAACGTAGGATCATAACTTAAAACCTTAAGGACGTATTTTAGTCCAGCCGTTTTCGGTAAAAATATGGAGGAATCGTTCACATTCGGTTAAAAGCACCAAATTTTGCACAAAGTTAGCTTTTGATGTACCTTTTGAAATGTGATAGAGACCCATTTGATATCTTTACAATATGGCCACTTTTTTCAAGATGGCCACCAATATTCAGGATAATGCGGCTATTCGAACGATTTTCATCGTATAGCTACAATTTTGGAGTCTTTACCTATATTTTCAAGGATGTTCTAAACAATGAGAATAAAAACAAGTACAGGAGAACAATATTTTACCAGCAAATGCCCATTTAAATTCTGAAATAAGTCAAACATACTGAAAAATTGCTCCAAGTGTTGTTGTTATCTGTCTCAATTCTTACAATTCTACAGTGACAACCATTTTGTTTGTTAAACAATCATTTTGCAGGTGGTTGAAACATGTGAAAGAAGAGATTGAAACGGAGTCATCAACAGACCTAAAGACATCCTGGGCTGCATGCCATGCTGATCAGGTCCACACAGAATAGCCTGCTCCTTCCGACATCAGCTCATTGCTCCCACTGTTCTATGAGGAGGCTAAGTCAAGTGCCATGATAGCCCATACTATGAAAGTTGTGAAGAATGCAGTAGATTTTCTGAATCCTGTTCAGATCCCTGTAGTTGCCTGTGATCAGCCACTGTATGCTATTGCCAAACAACTCCAATGGAAAATGCAGTCCCTATGTTTAACTTCTGGTCCATCACACATGACCTTGAACTAGCTTTGATGGATTTCCTCCAATCACTGCGACAAGGCAACTTCAATCTGTACAAGGCTGCACTCACAAAGCTGGTCCCATGGTTCTTTGCACTTGACCACCCAAATTATGCTCGTTGGGTTGCAGTGCC
>NC_090758.1:31738496-31743496 GCF_036898095.1 Palaemon carinicauda | reverse complement strand
ATTATTATTATTATTATTATTATTATTATTATTATATTATATTTGGTAGCAGAAGATCTTTTATGAATGTTTTCATTAAGAATGATCGGTGCCAATCATCTTGTCACCGATTCTTTCGAATTGCTTTTGTTTTACCTTTTTCTTCAGTAATGTATTCTGCCAGTAAAATTCAAATAAATTATTTAATAATTTCACTAAAAGTAAACATGTAAAAATAGTTACAATTTAGTTGCACTGCTACCCGTTACAAGAGGGTGCCAGATGTCTCTTCTCATCATCTGGCTGAGTATAAGTTCATTCTGGTTGGCACGTCAAGTCAGATGCTGGTCGTTGATTGGCCCAAGTACGCTGAATCCGTATCTCGGTTGGCATGGAGTTGATCTCTTATTGGTTGAGGTGCTCGCTGGGAAAGGTTCCGTAACAGTCAGAGGCTGTTACTCGTGTCATGGTTGCTGTAGCTGGACAAATTGTCCGAAACGTTGTAATAAAGGTGATTGGATGAAAATGATGTTTCGATTTGTGCTTGCACTACAGTTCCTCATTAAACAGCGTTTCCCCTCGTCTGAGAATTACAGAACTACCATTTTAAGAAGATATAGACAGGAAGCACTACGAGGCGTAATAGTCCAGGAGCCAAGGAGTGTTTGCATCCATTTTATGTCCACAAAATTACCCACCTGATTTTGATAGTGGACCACCTTGGACACATTTTTAGCGAGGGTGTTTGTTCTGAAACCCGGCAGTAATGGAGATATTCACTAGTTTGTTAGAAGTGCTCTGATGCAAAATCGCTCCAAAAGTAAGAGGTACGGGAAATTAAAATTAACACAACATTACACACAATTAACCTATGGTTTTGTGTTGGTGCTTAAATTGAAGCTAGTTTAGTTATCTACAACATGAAAACAAGTTCAAGGTCATCAGATGAAAGTCGAGGTCACCAGAGGTCAAAGTGTGACGTAATTTTACTTATGCTTGAAATTAAGACTTTCTTTCATTTGAAGTCCAACAAAAAAACTCATGATGATATAACTGTTTATTTGAATGCACATCTGAATACCATACAATATTAGGTAATTTTAGAAAAAGAATTGAAGTCTCTAACACAAATAGTAGTCCTTTGAGGTTGAGTTGAAAATAGCGAAAATTGGCAAAATTTCTCAATTGCATCCCTTACCCACCTGGTTTTGATAGTGGACCTCATTGGACACAATTTTAGTTGGGGTGTTTGTTCTGAAACCCGGTAGTAATGGAGATATTTACTAGTTTGTTAGAATTTGATTACTTTAATTTTGTAACAATTTGTAATTTTAATATTTAATTTATCAAAAAAGCATTTCTAGCAAAAATATCTTAGCTAGTATCGTTGAATTATAGTACCAAGGCAAAAAAGTAAACCATACACTTTTCATATATGTGACCGATTAAGGGTTAATGCTCTTTTTTTTCTTTTCAGGACTGACGAGAACATAGGGACATCATCAAGTATGGCGGATATCCCAAGAAAACGGAGACGGACAGCTTCACTGATACCTAGCCAATCCACTGATCCTGAGAGGTGCATCATATGCCAAAGAGATGAACCCAACCTTAATACATCAGGGACAGAGAATGGCAGATTAGCAGTAATCCAAGCTGGTGGCATTAGAGGGGACTTTGTGTTAGAGAGACTGAATCATGTTGATCAGGCAAAGTTTGTCTACCATGTTAATAAGGATTGCTACAAACGGTACACACTCAAAAGGAATCTTGAGAGATTGCAGCTGGCAGCAACATCTGACGCAGGTGCACAGCAGAGTACCTCATCTGGTGGTCAGATGAGGAGACGTTCCCCAACTGCAGCACGGGATCCAGCATCACGTGCAGAAAATGTAGACATCTTCTCCAAGCCGTGCTTCATATGTGGCCATGTAAAACACAACAATGTATACAAGAAGTGGGGAATCTCGGAGGAAGGCCGTGAAAAGTCCTTCCTGAGAGCTGCACTGTCTCTTCAGGATGAAGTATACACGCGAACCAATGACTTGCAAGATGCAGATGCTGTGTTTGGGGCAGATTTGTACTGTCACAATGACTGCTTCCGCAAATATATCTTGAAAGGAGAAAGGCAATCCTCCAAGTCTGCGTTGCCAACCATTGGTCAAAAGAAGCTGGATATATTTGCAAATGTAATGAAGAACATTGAACCAGGTTTGAACTCTGGCAGGTGCTACAACTTGTCATATGTATCTGATAGTTGCAATAAAGTGGTACAGAGTGGTGATCAAGATGTCACTGCCTTCAGAAACAGGGATGTGAAACTGTATTTGCTAAATATGTGTGGTAATGATGTGTCATTCTTCACCCCTCAAAGTGCAAAGGCCCCTACAATATTCTTCAAGAATAGTGCTGTGGATAGTATGCCACAACACTCTGATAGGGAAATGACTTCAGATATACTAAAACAGTGTGGTTTATTGTTAAGGAATTGTTTCTTGAAAGAGGACTTTGAGCTCAATGACAAATTTTGTGACGCCAATGAACTTGAGAAAGCGTACAGAGACATAGCAATTCCAGATGAAGTTGCCGAAGTGTTCTCAACACTGTTTGACTTTGATGTGAAGTGCAATTACAATGACCCTGACAACTCACAGCATAAAAACCTGGATGACTGTGACATTTCTGATGGAAAAATGAGAAAAATACTCTCTGTTTATCAGGTCATGTTTTACATAGTGAACAATGGTAGAAAGCGCACTCCTCTGCACATGCTGAACTCAGAAGCAATATACAATGCTTGCAGGTCAAAAACTCTCATCTCAAGTTTCAATCGGTTTGGACTTGCAACCAGTTATGATGAGGTTCTTCGCTATCATTGTGATATGGCTTCATATATCACTGAATCAAATCGGGGTCAGGTCCCTCTTCCAAGTCGGTTTGATCGAAGTAAATTTACTATTGACGCATTTGACAACTTTGATCATGAGGAAAACACTTTGTCTGGAATTGGTGGAAGTCATGACACTGTGTCTATCCTAATGCAGGACAAACCAGCTGGCACATTAGGGAATAGTAAACCAAATATGTCCCAAACTCAGGTAACACAGAGAAAGACATTTCAAACAGGAACTAAGTTGTCAGGTTTTGAGAAACTACATAAAACCTGCCAAGAAACCCAGTCTTCCAACTGTGTATGAGGTTCCGGAAGATCTGTATGAAGCAGATGAATGCCGAAGAAATGTTACAATGATGAAGGATGCTGCATGGAGACTAGGCAGAATGAACATGTCAGATATGAAGGAGGGCATCAGAGAAACAAGCCAAGAACAGCAGATGCCCTCATGGAGTGCCTTTAATTCCCTTGTTACTCATGGAAATGTTCCTCAAAAGATAATAGGGTTTCTTCCTGTTCTTCCATATCCTGTCACAGAGTACGCTACTGTGTACACTGCCCTCAAGAACTTTCAAGATATCCTCAGTCAGTTAGATCAGCCTCATTTGCCCATAACTTGTGATGAGGGGGTATACCACATTGCCAGAGAGATCATCATGCAAAACCCAGATGAATTCAGCAACTTGGTTCTTTGTTTGGGATCATTTCACCTAATCAAGGTTGTCATGGGAGCTATTGGCAAATATATTGATGGAAGTGGTGCTGAAACCATCTTGGCTGAGTCAAAAGCTTTTGGTAGATATGTTGTTAGGTCAGTGTTTGATGGTACGCACTATACGAGGTCACTAAAAGGATTGATGTTGCTCAGTGAGTGCCTTGAGAGGTTACAGTGGGTCGAATTCTTCAGAATCAATGGTGTTGAACCATACATGAACGAGCTTTCGTTGATACTGTTGATGAAGTCCTCTGTGTCAGAGAAAAAACAGGAAGAAAGCAGGGCACACTTAAAGGCATTCATTTCAATTTCATCAAAATTGATTGATGACTTCAATGCCTTTAGGTCAGACAGATGTGAGGTATCCGAGACGTTTGCCTTTTGGGATCAGTTTGTGAAAATGGTATCCATCCTGAGAAACCTTGTCAGGGCCGACCGTGAGGGAAACTGGGATCTCCATCTCCAGAGTCTTCAAGCCACCCTTCCCCTGTTTGCTGGATGTGATAGGATAAACTACCTGCGATGGGCTTCAGTTTATCTGGAGGATATGAGGAAGTTACCACAAGATGCCTCAAATGTGTTTGAAAACTTCAAAGCTGGAAAGTTTGTTGTGAAGCGGACAGGAGGTCAATTCACTTCTGTTGGAGCAGACATGTGTCTTGAGCAGACAATCAATCGCTCTCAGAAGAGTGCTGGTGGTATCATAGGGAGTACAAAGAGGAAGCAGTTTGTTGCTCAATGGGAAATTATCCACCATGAGATGTTGGCAGTGGTCAACATGCAGTACAAGATCAGTGGTGTTGTCACACCCAGCAGAGAACTTCTGGTGAATCATGAGTTCAATCTCCCAGCAACTCGAAGTTCTGAAGCCTTGGTTGATGAAATAATTAGGTATGTCAAAGAACATGACAATCCTGAGAGATCTTCTGCGCAGAAGAGTAAGGATGATGTACAGACCCTACACAATATCATATCACAGGAATTAATGCCACAGGAAATCCGTAATGATCTTCTGCAGTTCGATGCTACATGCAAGACACTCTATGAGACTTTTCGGACTGAGCGATTTGTGACAAGACAACGTTTAATCTTTGACACCATCTACCGCCGAAATCTGAAAACGTTTAAAAGCAACACAGCAGCAAAGCACACTTGCCAAACAAAAGCCAAAGAGAACCAGAAGCAGTTGGCGGAAATTCAGAAGATCTTTGACATTGCCAGAGTGCGAGGGTATGACTTACAAGACCTGCTCACTTATGACCTGATCGACACAAACTATCTCTTCGACTCAAAAGGGCTAATGGTCAAACCAAACAAAAGTGACCTCTGCCATGAATTGGAGAAGTTGCTTGATGCAAAGGACTACTGCAGCCACCAGCATGGACACCTGCGAATACTGCTGCAATTGTGGAT
>NC_090758.1:31730996-31733496 GCF_036898095.1 Palaemon carinicauda | reverse complement strand
TAATCTATTTTATTTATTTTTTTTTTTTTGAGTTCAAAACATTCTATCTTTCTATTTCTTTTTCGAAAGGCCGTCTCGATAAATGGAGTAATATCGTTCATCTCCTAGAATCCGATCTACGAGGCAATGAATAAGTCCAGAGCGATCCGTCACCTTGTCAACGAAAACAGCATCATGAAAGATGAAGGCCTTTAATTGGTAACATCAGCTACAAAATGTTATCTCGTGACCCTCGGTGATCTATCTGTCTTGAGATGAAAGTTGTATAAGTTGGGCCTATGTACTCCTCCTCAAGGAATGGTTAAAGACATTAGTTCTTGGATATTCTTTCAACAGGTTCTCCTTGAGTATGTTCCAATGCATTCATTGAAACAATAAGAGCTAGGGAATTAAGAAAACTTTATAAGGTTTGGAAATCATTGTTTGTAAAGTTAAATGCTCAAAATGATATTTTCTTAATACATAAAATTTTCTTATTTTTCAAAAATTACATGATGAAAGGAATATTGAAAATATCTTTGTCTTATGATTGATAAATATTTCATTAAAAAAAAAATATGTTCTACGAATATTATTACGGACTGCATCGTGGATATGATAAATGCATATTGCACAAACGGCTTAAAGAAAAGTTCCCTTGGTAGGATTTCATGTCTAATTTTTTTTATACTCAGAAAAAAATAGATGTTTTATTTATCTATTATAAATATACATATATATATATATATATATATATATATATATATATATATATATATATATATATAATATATATATATATATATATATATATATATATATATATATATATATATATATATATATATATATATATATCGTAATAAATTGTTAGTAGGAGAGTTTTTTAAAAGTAAATTTTAGAACTATATATTTACGCTTTCATATATTTTTCAAACGTTAAACAACTAAAAATAAATTATGACACCTAATTATTCATATATTATTCATTAGAATGAAAGTATAATTTACTGATTCCTAAATATTATTAGATCTTTAAGGAAACAGACTTCTTCTCTGATATAGAAAATGTGATATTTACCTATTGACTTTCTCATAAGGCAGACGAGTTTGAAGCCTATTATGTATACAAGAATTATATTAAATCCTTTCTGATCCTGGGGATGAAGACCTCAGAGTTTGCCATAGGATCTCCCAGTTCAGGGGCTCCTATTAGTCTCCTACAAGACGTCCATCTTAGTAAGGATAAACTCTTGGAGTTCCAACGTTAAAGAAGTCTTAAGGAAGACTTTGTACGATACTAACAAACTATGTTTTGCAGTTGAACTCAATAAACGAAATTAGATTAATTATTTCCACTATCATTAATAGTTTTATTAGATTTATTGAAAATATCCTCTATGAGATTAATGCCATTAAGGCTGCCATTAGTTTGAAGAGGGTCTTCTTTTAAAAATTTTATTATCATTTTTATCATTATTACTATTATTATCATTTATTATTATTATTATTATTATTATTATTATTATTATTATTATTATTATTATTATTATTATTATTATTATTATTATTATTATTATTATTATCATTATTATTGCAGAGGATGAATGCTCTACATGATTAGGATATCAAAACGCCCTATAATAAAGTTATCTTGAATAACTTTAAATATACATATTATGACATTATAGAGAATACATAATATTATATTTCAAATTTCACCATCAATATCAGTTGACGTGTAAACTATGGCAATTATGACATACATTATGGTAAAGATTATCAGTTACTCTGTAGAATATGGGCTTTAAAGATAACTCTTATGGAATAAAAACATTTAGAATTTAATTACTTTCATAATTAATATTCCAAAGATAAACGGTTTCTGATAATTACATCCAATAATAGAAAATTTATTTAAACAATAATCATAACAAAATTATTAATAATGATAATTTTCATATTTAAAATAATATATAACTTTGAAGCGTTAAACTTTGGAGAGTAGAAGATAAATGCATTAATTCGTAAATATGAACTTTGAGCAATTAATAAAGAAGACTTTTATATTCCTCAAAAGAAGCAAACAGTTTAGAGACTCATTAGTGATGCAATCTTCAGAAACTTCAACTCAGCAAACCAGTTGACAAACAAGTTTTTGTATAAACCAAATCGTTTAATGGTTGGAAATTTATCTCCTTTTGGGTTCCTCCTCATTGATGTCAGGTCAATTCTATTTATCAATTTGATTTACAGTAACTATTTTAGTGTCTGTGGAGACAAAACGCGTTCCTAGAATGATTTATTTTCTTCTTTTTAGTTCAGTATTCAGATTAACTTATGGAATAATTAGGTCTCTATTCCTCTGTAATCTTTTTGAGTTTTATAGATTTCTATCAATATCATTTCAAACACTACCCAGTTTACTAGATGAATAAAGTACCACTGTTACCTTTTAAGAGTTATTTGTATTATAATCTATATATTGAAAAAAATAATAAGATTCTTCCCTGAAGAAAAT
>NC_090758.1:31718496-31725996 GCF_036898095.1 Palaemon carinicauda | reverse complement strand
CTTTTATTCCATGAATTACCTGTTTATGCTTTAGATTGGGCATTTATGTGACCATATGGTGAGCTTGAAGCCAGAAAACTGCCTATCGCAAAAGTCTTTGTTCATATCATAGAATGCGTAGCGGCCTCGTCTGGCATATGAGGAAAGGATGGACTCCGCTTATATGAAACTTTTAGGATCATGAGAAAACTTTTGACAGCAAACACTCCATTAATTTTACCTTACTGGTATCCTGGAAGAAGAGTTAGAATAATTCCCAATACAATATGGAATCACACTAATTTATGTAAAAAAAGAGAAATAATGACAAAACAGAGGGTAACAATTTGAAGCAGGGTTGGAGAAATAATTCCTGCGTCTGATCTGTGGGTATATGGCATAAGTGGTGGAGTCCATTTAATACCAGGTACCCGACCATTTCTTGTTGCATTGAATATAGTTTTAATGGCAAATAATTAGAGATCCCTGATCCCGCTGGACAACGTCAAGTCTACGACAAGTGTTCTATTATTTGTAGAATACTTGCATGAACACATATAAAAAAAAAAAATCATCGTTCTTTATAACATAACTATTGGATACTTTCTTGATGTAATAAATATAGATACTTAACTAGAAATTAGAGATTTTATAATTGTGATACCAGAATTGGATCAAAATAACCTGTACTCTATTTTCCGCCTTCGTGTGACAAGTCAAGAACTCAAGCGTTAACTAAATTGATATCTTTGCTTCAAGTATATGGAATTTTCTTATTCTTTACATGTTTCCAGATTCATGCGATCAGCTTTTTTTAATGGTTCAATGTCTTTGCCTAAAACCTAAATTGAATTAATAATAATAATAATAATAATAATAATAATAATAATAATAATAATAATAATAATAATAATGATGATATTTCACTCATTTAAAAATCAAAATATTACTTGAGTGAAGTTCGGTTTTGAATCCTATGAGAAATTTTCTTGTCAGGGCACAACTTTGACTGCCATTGAAAATGGAGGGTTCAGGGAACTCAAAAACCCTACCAACTCTTTGCTATTTTGAAAAACTTGTATTCACCAGAATATACCCTGACATAAAACCTAGTTCATGGTGGATATCAATCATAATTAATTACTTTGTAATTTTATAACTTTATTGGAGATGGAAATATTTTCCAATTTCCAAGAAACCAAATAATCTTTAAGAATTTCTATCCTGTTTTCAAAATCCTCAGAAAGCCAAAGCTTTATGAATAGAGATTCACTCTTCCAGTCACATAGTAGTCAGGTCTCACAAGACATATTGAATGATAATACGTTCCAACAAAAAATTTACATTTTTTTCCTAAAAGGATTGTTAAGAATTGCTGCTACAATCAGCTACCTTTGATACAACAGCTACAATAATCAGTATTTGTTACCTGTTGACATTTCATTGATATCGTCGTATAGACTAATGCTTTGGACTTGAATGCAAATATTGTTTTTAGGCAAATCCTCCTTTTTTTTCTTTTTGAAATCGCTGTAATTAACAGCTGTGGGTTTTATTAAGAGGCACCTTAAACTCTAATTATTCTAAAAATATAACAACCAGGGGCTTTATCTGATAAGTAGGACAAGTAATAGACTTACTTTTCTTATTACGAATAGCTATAACGAATCCCATCACTTGTGAAATCTCTCTCCTCTTTTCTAAATGGCCCCAAAACTTCCATCACCAACAGTGAGTGATTCGACTGTGGAGCGCCATCTAGTAACAGCCTCATTGCAGACGAGGTCTTCATCTTGATTGAGGGGAGTTTCAAGCGCGTTCAGAACGATTATTACGTGCCTGATCCAGGGACGTTTTTGCTAAGTATTCTCAGGGGACGCTTTTAATACTTATGTTTTTACTTTTCTAAAGAGGGTTAAGGGTGAGAAGAAATATAATGGAAGGGTAGAGAGAGAAAGATTGGTGCAATTGAAGAGGGCCTAATTACTAGGCGAAAATATCAGAACTTTTCGAGGAACGAGACCGTTTTGCGCTACGGCCAAGTTATGGCTGAACTAGGTCGTTACTGTTGGAAGTGGCTCTAATTGTGATTAGTTTCTCGATTAACAAGATTTTAATGAACAAATTCCCAGTGTAAACTTCCCACTCTTGATTTTAATTTTATTTGTAAGCCACTTTCTCTAGAAAGAAAAGTATTAAATGAGATGGTTCTACCAGTTTTAATATTTCCATCAGAAACTTGGAGTCTTACTGAAGCCTAAGAACATAAGTTAGTTACAATTTGAAGAGCTATATAAAAGTACAATGTTATATAATTAATATTCTGTTAGTTATTTTGCTCTAAAGTCACTTGAAAAATATGATAAAAAAACATAAAATAGATAATTTTGAAAAAAAAAAGTTGATGTAATCGGTATTGTTATCTGCATAATATTTTTGTGGGAGGAAAAGAATGTACATATATTAACATGTATATACAGTTATATGATTGATGTGAAATTTGTACATTGATGTATGGAAACCATTTAGTAATTTTCAGTTCACATCCTTGAGTGAATTTAATTTTTAAAGTCTTCGTCCTAAATGAATGATTATTTTCTTTCCCACCACTTTCTCTACATTAAGGGGTGGGTTGCTGATGCGCCCTCTCCAATGCTTTTCATCAAAGCATCCTCATCCAAGAAAACTCTTCTCTCTATATCATTCTTCACCTTACCTTGCATTCTGATGCTGGGGTCACACTTGGGTGATACGGCCATGGTGATGTGGTGAGCTATGGATTTTAGCTAAATTTTGAGTATATAACCATACATCCCCATTCTTCCCGAGTGTGTTTTGTACCGGATCCCATGGACCCAGATGAGCGTTGTTACCACGTTAAGTCCTAACACTGTCGGACAGAATGAAACCTACTTCATTACCGCATTATCCGTGTTCTGTTCCGCAGGTATTGCTGTGGAAGATTAATTTATGTTTTATTTTTATCTATTTTTTTTTTGTTTGGTAAATCTTGTGAGAGAGAGAGAGAGAGAGAGAGAGAGAGAGAGAGAGAGAGAGAGAGAGAGAGAGAGAGAGGTAGTTAGTGTATCGATTGTTTGTTGTGGGAAAGACTTTTGGTATAAATGAGGTTGTTGTTTACTTTTAGGTAGGTTAGGACAATAGTAAATGTTTCGGAGAGAATTGTGACGAGCCGAGAGAGGGTTGTGAACTCAAAGGCAGAATGCAATCAACTGAGTTATATTGTTATAAAATACACTCCTTTATATACAAAACCTCAAGGCAACAGGTCATAACAAGTTAACAAGACAGACAATGTTACAGAGGAAACAGCAGACATGAATTTTCATGTTCGTTTAGTGCGAGGGAAGAGCGAAGATACAAGCATAATATGTGCAAAAGGAATTATGTACAATTGTGTGACACACAGTTGGTACATGGCTCCCCCCCTAAAAATTATATACTGTATATGTTAAATAGGGCGCCCTGATCTGGAGAGGCGAACTGTAGGCGGGTCATCTGGCAGAAGATAAGCAGGTTTTGGACGATCAATGGAGACCCAGTCTTCTTTGCCCCGAATGTTTAGTAGGAATGCTTTCAGACTGCGTCGGATCACAAGGAAAGGGCCCGTGTAAGGGGGCGTTAGTGGTGGCTTGCTAGTGTCGTTGCGCAGGAAGACGTGCGTTGCAGAGTGCAAGTCCGTTGGTATGTAATGCTTCGCTGGGGGCTTGTAAGTCTGGCGGCATGGAGTAAATTTTCCCACGACGTGACGTATGCGCTGGAGATCGTCAGAGGAGGTTGTAGAAGCAAAAAATTCGGCAGGGACGACCAACGGGTCGCCATACACCATTTCAGCTGCCGAGACGTTGAGAGCTTCTTTAGGAGTGGTCCTTAGTCCCAGGAGGACCCAGGGAAGCTGAGTAACCAGTTGCAATCCTTGCAGCGGGACATCAAAGCTGCTTTGAGGGTGCGATGAAAACGTTCAACCATTCCATTGGCAGCGGGGTTGTAGGCCGTTGTCTGATGTAGGGTGATGCCCAGGGGATTCGCTAATGACGTCCACAATTGAGAGGTGAAAGTGGTTCCCCTGTCAGAAGTAATATGCTCAGGGATACTGAATCTTGAAATCCATCCAGAGAGTAAGGCAGATGTACATGAGGCGGACGTTGCAGTGTCCATGGGAATGGCTTCAGGCCAACGAGTGGAGCGGTCGATGACGGTAAACTGGTATCGATGTCCTTGTGATTTGGGTAGGGGAGCCTACAAGTCGACGTGAATGTGTGCGAAACGACGCTGAGGTTGAGGAAAGGTGCCCACTCCTGAATCCGTGTGTCGATGTACTTTGGAAGTTTGGCAAGAAGTACAGGCGCGACCCAATCCTTAGCATCCTTAGAAATGCCGTGCCAAATGAACTTGGCCTTCAGCAGCTGTGCAGTAGAACGGCACGAGGGATGTGAAAGGCCGTGAATGAAATCAAACACCTGTCGGCGCATGGGAGCAGGAATCCAAGGTCGCGGTCTACCAGTACTGACGTCACAGAGGAGGGTGGTGTTGGAGTCTTCGAGGGGAAAATCTTCCCAACGGAGGGACGTGCAGGATGTCCTACAAGCTTGATACTCTGGATCCTGTCGTTGGGCTTCAGCCAGGGCGTTGTAATCCAATCCCAGATGAACGGCAGCCAACGTGTTTCTTGACAGGGCATCGGCCACGGGATTCATTTTCCCAGGGACGTATTGGAGGGTGCAATTGTATTCAGCCACGGCGGAGAGATGTCGGCGTTGACGGGTGGACCAGGCATCAGACTGTCGAGTGAAGGCGTGCACCTGAGGCATGTGGTCTGTGCGAATGACGAAGGGCGTACCTTCTAAGAAATGGCGAAAGTGACGGACAGCCAAGTGCACCGCCAGCAATTCTCGATCGAAGGTAGAATAACCCGATTCTGCCTTGGACAGTTTTCTGCTGAAGAAGGCCAATGGGCGGGGGCGAGCCTTTGACCACCTTCTCGAGTACTGCACCAATAGCGACGTCGCTGGAATCGGTGGAGAGAAGGAGAAGGGCGTGTGGATAGGAAAAGTGAGAGCCGCAGCAGTTGATAGGGCCTTCTTTGCATTGTAGAAGGCTGCTTCTTGAAGGGGACCCCACTTCAGGTCCTTTGGCTTGCCCTTGAGGGAGGCGTAGAGGGGAGCAAGAGTGGCGGCAATGGCTGGCACGAAACGGTGATAATAGTTGATCATGCCCAAGAATTCTTGCAGAGCTTTGACGGTCGAGGTCACGGGGAAGTTCTGAACGGCTGCTACCTTCTCAGGGAGGGGGTGGACACCTTCAAGGGTGATGCGGTGCCCTAAGAACGGCACTTCGTTGGCGCCAAACGTACACTAGTCGTACCGGACTACAAGGCTGTTTTGTTGCAGGCGGTCGAGCACGATGCGCAGGTGACGGAGGTGTTCCTCTTTTGAGGAGGAGAACACAAGTATGTCGTCCATGTAACTTACACAGAAAGGGAGGTCCCCTAAGATGCCATCCATGAGACGTTGAAACGTTGCCCCAGCATTACGAAGGCCAAAACAGGAGTAATTGAAGGTGTATGTACAAAAAGGAATGGTGGTGGCAGTCTTGGGGATGTCTACTGGGTTCATAGGCACCTGATAATACCCCTTCAGGAGATTGAGCGTAGAGAAAACCTTTGCTTTGTGCAGGTAGGAGGTCACGTCGGCAATGTTTGGGAGGGGGTAGTGATCCGGTTCTGTTTGCATGTTCAGGCGCCTGTAATCCCCGCAACGGACAGATTGAGCCGTCTTTCTTCAGAACGATGTGTAAGGGTGACGACCATGGGCTGGAGGCCTTATGGCAAAGGCCCATTTCCTCCATTTCGGCGAACGTCTGTTTGGCGGCTGCCAATCGTTCCGGTGCCAGACGTCTGAATTTTGCGAAGACTGGGGGTCCCGCCATCTTGATATGGTGATAAATACTGTGCTTGGCAGGAACCGTGGGCGTTTAGCGTAGTTCTGGACGGAAAACTTCCTGGTACGACGTGAGGTGGTGGGCGTAGGCATCCGTGGGTGCGCTAATATGGAGAGCGATACTAGAGGGGTGGGTTGAAGAGGTGTTGACAAGTACGAGTCTGCGTTGACCAATCGTCGGTGGGCGACATCGACCAGAAGGTGGAAATGAGAGAGGAAATCCGCACCGAGGATTGGCATTGTGACGTCAGCAACGAGAAACCTCCAATTGAATTTACAGTTTCCGAACGATAATGTGAGGTTCTTGTAACCGTAGGTGGGGTATCGCAGATCCGTTGGCAGCTACCAAGCGGAAGTCGGCAGTTGTAGACAGACTATGTCGTGTCTTGAAGAGTTTCATTGGCAAAAGAGAACAACAAGCACCCGTGTCTACCAAAAATCGCACGCCCGTTCCTGCATCCTGTAAAAAGAAAAGATTAGAAACACGGGAGGCCACCGCCACGAGTGATGGCCTACTTACACGTTTTTTGGCTACTGACACTCCTTCGCACATTTCTTCGCAGTTGCCCCGAATCGTAAGTGGTAGTAGCAAAACAGTGGCGGATGGGAGGTAGTAAGTGGCTGTAGAAGTCGTTGGTTGGGGGCGCGAGCGATTGGTGGGTGGTGGGCGGCATTGTCTCTGCTTTGGTACGTCACGGTGTGGCCGTGTATGTCCTACGGCATTCATGTCAGCTTCAGTTGATGTTTAATAGGCATCCTCTTCGTCAGGGGGTGGAGGAGTTGATGGAGGTCTTGAAGTGGCTGTCCATTAGGGCGTCGCTTTGATCATCAAGTCCTTTATGGGTAAACTATCGACATCGGGTATGGCAGCGCGTATAGGTCCGGGGTAAACGGCGTATCCAAAGGGCACGAAGTAGGTTCACCTCACGAGGAGAGCCGTCTGCGGCAGGTTGAAGGCGAGCGATTCTGGTCATTTCCCTGAGGGCAAGCAAAGCCCTTTGGTCCCCCAACGGTTGTTGCGAGAGCTGAAAAAGCTTTGCTACACGGGCGGCTGGCGACGGCAAGTACTGCTGCAGAAGGTAATTTTTGATGGCGTGTCTCCTCATTCACAAGGCCAGTCGGATATTTCCGGGAAGGTGTCCTCGGGTATCGCCGCGAGAACATAATCTACTTGGTGGTTGAGCGAGTCACGCCGTTGATGCGAAACTGGTGTTTCTGCGCGCTGAAACCAAGCAAATGCCTCTCCGCTGGCGAACGGTGAAAGTTTAAATGGGGCGGCCGCAGCACCAACTGCTGTAGTAGAGTCCGTCATAGTACCAACGATGGAAGGGCGAGGGAGGTGGGGGTGGAAGGCAGTGGGAGCGAGTCGACTTCCGGGTCACCAATGTGACGGTGCCGAGAGAGGTTATGACTCAAAGGCAGGATGCAATAAACTGAGTTGTTTATTAAAGATCACTCTCCTTTATCTACAAAATCTCAAATCGACAAGAATTTCCATGTTCAAATATTGACAATGTTACAGAGGAGAAAAGCAGACATTAATTTTCATGTTCGTTTTAGTGCG
>NC_090758.1:31714846-31717996 GCF_036898095.1 Palaemon carinicauda | reverse complement strand
TACACCCAGTAACTGAAGAAAGATCATCCTTCATAGTGGGTAGTCAAATTCAGTAATACTTGACGATTCAAGTTTCTTATGTAAAGTTTATATGTAACATAAAATTTACAAGTTAACTAAAAGAATACAGTGAACAAGCTACGCATTTTGGGAGTGCTCTCTCCCTTTCCTCAGGCTTAAGTGATGGAAACAATGATAGCTACTTCTTTTCTTTGAGACCTGTCCTATGGGTCCTCTTGGGCTGACACACATCAAGAACTCGACCGAATCGCCAAGGTCTTGGTTAGCAATAGCTAATCTAACAGACAAGTTAGCCGTGAGATCAATCAAGCCATGGATACCTGGTACGAGGGTGAACAACTAACTGAGAACACTACCACCAACATCAACCTTTACTATGAGGGTTTATACATCGTGATTACCAAAAATGTGAAAAAGCAATGAGAGACCAAATAAAGAATCTCTTCTCCCTTGTGGATAAAAACGCAGAGGTCAAGATGATAATTTATTATCAAACCACCAAGACGAGATCCCTCATCATGAGGAACAATGCCACCCTCTAACTCAATACATCCTTACACAGACCAACTAGGTCTGTTCCTAATTATGCCCTGTTACTGGATGCTCTGGACGTTACATAAGAATGACCACTATGCGTTTGTCCAAGAGACTATCTTGTCACGTTCATCAAGGCGCTATAAGAGCTCGTGCCCTCCACGACCATAACAACAACATTAAATGTGAGGAAATAGTCGAGAACACTAAGATAATCGGCCGTGCTCCAGATAGCAGAAGACACTGAATCCTTAAAGCTCTACTTATACAGAGAGAAAAACTGACACTCAACACTACCCAGGAAATGTTCCTTCTTCCTTCCTGTCAAAGGAACAACACACTGAGAGTAACCTTAAAAATCATGAGATATACAGTCAAGACAATTCTACCGATCAAGACACTACCAACCAAGACCACTTTAATCAGCGACTGGACACCCTGCCTAGTCTTGATACACTCCCGGAGAGCGCTCTCAGCAATCAGAGCCCCAGGTGCTGGAGGACAAGCTGGCGACTCATCATCCATGATTGAGTAGGAAGGCAGTCTGCCTGAACTACAACTGCTCTTAGCGAGTGGCTTAGTCAATGAGGACCTGGCATCCCTACCAATCCCACTATTTACTTTGACCATGACGCCTAAGGTATCCAATGTAAATTCACTGCTTCTTTGCCTAAGGCAGAATTGTCCTGTCACGTTCATCCAGGCACTATAAAAGCTCATGCCCTGCACGTCTACAAGAACATTAACGTGAGGAAATAATTAAGAACAGTAAGATAATGGGCCAAGCTCCAGATAGCAGAAAACTTCGAATACTTGAAACTTAACTTATACAGAGAGAAAAAACCGGCACTTAATTCTACCCAGGAAATGTTCTTTCTCTCCTCCTGTCACAGGAACAATACGATGAGGAGTAATTCTACCAACCATGACATCTTAAACCGAGACAAGTCTACCAATCAAGACACCACCACCCAAGACAGTTTTGATCAGCGACAGGAAAGCCTGCCTAGTCTGCATACCTTCTCGTCGAGCGCTTCCCAACAATCAGTGCCCAGCTGCCAGAGGACAAGATGGCGACACATCAGTCATGAGTGAGTGGGAAGGCAGTCTGATTGAACTAGAGCCGCTCAGGGCAAGCACCTTAGCTGATGAGAATCCATCATTCTATCAACAAGACTATTTACTCTCCCCACGACGTCCGAGGTAGCCACTTTGAATTAGCTGCCTTTCTACATAAGCCAGATTCTCCATATATAAGGATGCATCTATCATCGTTTTCTACCAATCTAGCATGAAAAAAGGGAGATAGCACTCCTGAAACACGTAGCTTGTTCTCTGTATTCTTTTACCCGACTTGTAAATTTTACCCAACATGTAAAATTACATTAAAACCTTGATTCGCAAAGAATTCCTGAATTTGACTACCCACCATGAAGGATGACTCTTGCCCAATTACTGGCTGTATGCAGTAATCCTGAGAAGAAAATAATAAGAGCCATTGATAAGGTAAAGTACAAGATCAATGGAACTGAGGCAGTAATTATTTTTCACAAAACTTGCCAGAAACAGGGTCTACTACACAAAAACATCATCATCATAATAATAATAATAATAATACTAATAATAATAATAATAATAATAATAACTTATATTATTATTATTATTATTATTATTATTTTTTATTAACAGGTAAACGAGAAATATATCTCATACTTCTCTCTCTCTCTCTCTCTCTCTCTCTCTCTCTCTCTCTCTCTCTCTCTCTCTCTCATCTTCTCTCTCTCTCTCTCTCTCTAATCAATGAAACATGAAATCTAATTATATTTTTTCTCTCCATCCAGTCGTGCCCGAGGAAAAACCGCTCATCCACGGTACACGGCATGAGTAGACCACATAGGTGACCGGGCCAGATTGACCTGCACATCAGCCGGTCACTTCCACCAGCTCAACTGACCTGGCAGATCAACGGGAATCAGGTGAGATAGGTCACTAATTGCTTTCTTTTATAGTTAATTATTAGGATATTATATTATTTCTAGTTTTCATTTTGGTATAATTCTATTTTCAAGTTTATCATTTGGATGTAATTTTATTTTCTTGTTTATCATTTGAGGATAATTCTATTTCTAGTTATCATTTAGATATAATTTATGTTTATAGTTTATCTTTTAGATTTAAATTCTGTATCATAGTAAATCATTTGAATATAATTCTACTGTCGAGGTTTTCATTTGGATATAATTATATTTTCTAGTTTACCATTCGGATATAATTCTACATTCTTGTTTATCATTTAGATAGCATTTTACTTTCTTGTTTGTCATTTTGGATACAATTATATATCCTAGTTTTTGGGCTCAGGCAGTTGGCCCAGAATGGGGAAAGGTAAAAGAAAAGAAGGATGGCAAAGGCTCAGCCTTGCCGGCCTACATCCAGAATGAGGGTTCAAATGGAAGGGGGAATTAGATTCGGGCTTCCATCCAACCATATCCCATCCATATTGGTAGCATGGATAGGGAAGGCAGTCCAAGGGAGGGCTGAAGAACACTCAAAGACGGATGGGGGCTCCTGCCAGCAGCCGGCTCAGCCGGCAGC
>NC_090758.1:31699846-31704846 GCF_036898095.1 Palaemon carinicauda | reverse complement strand
TTAATTATCATTCATATCCACCATGAACTTCATTTTATGTCAGGGGATACTTTTGTAATTTCAGGTTATCAAAGTAGCAAAAGCTTTGGTATTTTCTTTTTTTTTTATTGAGTGGCACGTCCATTTTCAATTGCATTCAGAGTTGTGCTCCAACATGTCCAATTTTAATTTAAACTGTGTTCACAAATAAATGTATCTTAAAGAAAAGCATGGTTCCATTTTTAATCATATAAAATATTGATTCCTTAATAAGTATTTTATTATTATTATTATTATTGTTATTATTATTATCATTATTACTATTACTATTATTGTTATTATTATTATTATTATTATTATTATTATTACAAGTACTATTGCTGTTATTATTATTATTATTATTATTATTATTATTATTATTATTAATATTATTATTATTATTATTATTATTATCATTATTATTATCATTATTAATTTTGGCAAAGGAATAAGGCTTCTACTATGCTGTTTGAAAATGTTAGAGCCAAGAAAACAGGTTTTCTGTATAATTATGAAAAAAATATACATGCTGTATATATTCATGGTATATTTAAGGTTGCGGGTAAAGCCGTTGAACCTTAAACGAAAGTTGATCGAATAAATCTGGAAACATGTAAGGAATAAGAAAATTCCTTATACTTAAAGTAAAGATCTTAATATAGTTAACGCTTGAGTTTTTCATATGTCACACAAAGGCGGTAAATAGAGTACAGGTTATTTTGATCTAATTCTGGTATTACGCTTATAAAGCCTCTAATTTCTAGTTAAGCATCTATACTCTACAAATAATAGAACACTTGTCGTACACTTGACGTTGTCCAGCGGGATCAGGGATCTCTAATTATTTGCCATTAAAACTATTTTCAATGCAACAAGAAATGGTCGATATGGTAGGGTACCTGGTATCAAATGGACTCCACCACTTATGCCATATACCCACATATCAGAGGCATGAATTATTTCTCCAACCCCATTACAACGTGTTACCCTCTGTTTTGTCTTTATTTCTCTTTTTTTATATATATATAAATTAGTGTGATTTCATATTGTATCGGAAATTATTCTAACTCTTGTTCCAGGATATCAGTGAGGTAAAATTAATACAGTGTTTGCTTTCAAAAGTTTTCTCCCGATCCTAAAAGTTTCATGTAAGCGGAGTCCCCCCTATGCTCATATGCCAGACGTTGTCGCTACATATTCTATGATATGAACAAACACTTTTGCGATAGGCAGTTTTCTGGCTTCAAGCTCACCATATGGTCACACAAATAGTCAATATAAAGCATAAACAGGTACTTCATGGAATAAAGGAAAAATAGAAAGGGAGAGAGAAAAGGATCGGTTGGATAACAGGTCGGTAATTTGTAGACACTTGGCACTAGTCAGGGAATCTATTTCAAATGAAGTACCCTCCCCTCTCAGTCATTTTTCACTGCGTTGTGTATAGCATAAAGAATAAATGTACTTTGATAGTAGCGTGGATAAATGTTACGTGTTATCGTAATTTTTCAACACCATGATAACATCTCTTAAATTATGAAATTCTATGAAATAATATAAAGATGCAAGCAAGCATGATAAGCTTTTGCAAATAGTGAATAAAACTATTAGTTAAAAAATCGAAACTTTATTTCAATGAATTTCTTGGAACTTAACCCCCTTTGCAACTAATGAAATACGCAATATGACCACTATAGAGTTTTATATGAATATTTTTATGGATTTTTTATAGCCTTGTTTAGTGTTTATAGTCATCTGATATACGGAAAAACTTTCTACAGTGCGAAAAGACTTGTTGTAGTTACTTAGTACACCTATAAAGAGAGCTTATGACCAACTGGTCTCATACCTATCACCCTATGAGCAGCTCACTTTCCATTTTACACGTTCTCCCTGCTTTCTTTATACTAAAGACATTTATTACTAAAACCTCTCTCAGTCCATCAAAATACCAGTTTTAATGACTTTTTATCCTTTAATTTCCACCAAAGATACATTAACACGATCTGTATTATACATATGACCATGATACGCACAACACCAAATTAGATGAATGAATCAACTAACAAGTTTTATTACAAATTCATAGATATAATGACCTCCTGCCAACTGGGACCTGAACAGAGGATGCAAATTTAATTTTGATCAGGATGAATTCTAATTGACAATTTCTGGGAATAATAATTAATAGGTGCAAATATCAGTAACATTCGAAATCTATTCAGCTGATGAAAAGGATATTGTATTCAAGGTTGCTACAATAGAGCAAGAATTTATTGAGAAATTCTGTGGTTGTATTTGTATGTTTACATGAAACCAATTTCCATCTCTCTCTCTCTCTCTCTCTCTCTCTCTCTCTCTCTCTCTCTCTCTCTCTCTCTCTCTCTCTCTCTCTCTCTCTCTCTCTCTCTCTCTCTCTCTTCCTTGTTATTCCATATGATCACTGACCTGACACTCCAATCAATCGACTCAAAACTAAACAATAAATCTCCATTGAGAATCCAAGACCGCAGGTCGAGCTACGCTCCTTGTAAACTGGTTTATAATCGACCTTTACATAAAAAGTCGATCAATCAGAATCAATTTCGATAAGATAACACGACCAGGTAGAGTCGACTGTGATATCGAGCAAGTTCGAGAGACATTCGACTAAGTAAAGTCTACATTACCATTTGACAAAGAATATTTGACACTGGTCCAAGAGGTGCAACAAGCTCATTGTTTTCAGCTTCAATCCAATAGCCCTAATAGTGGGACATACGGGCTGGTGAAACCGGCTGTAATTGAAATCATAAACATTGGATTTCTGTGTTTATGTAAGTTTTATTAAGGTCCAATATATAGTGTGTGTGTGTGAGAGAGAGAGAGAGAGAGAGAGAGAGAGAGAGAGAGAGAGAGAGAGAGAGAGAGAGAGAGAGAGAGAGCGTTATAGATACACTATAGTATCTTACCTGATTTAATTTATAACTGTCAATATTTAAAATATTACTACTACTACTACTTATACTACTACTACTACTACTACTACTACTACTACTACTACTAATAATAATAATAATAATAATAATAATAATAATAATAATAATAATAATAAGAAGAAGAAGAAGAAGAAGAAGAAGAAGAAGAAGAAGAAGAAGAAGAAGAAGAAGAAGAAGAAGAAGAAGAAGAAGAAGAAGAAAAATGAAAATAATATTATCAGCAATGAAAATAAAAAAAGTCAGTTATTGACAACAATAAGGAAATTAATTATTAACAATAATAATAGGCTTACATCAAATCAACTAACTCATTCTTAATTAAAGATAAAAAAATAGAATGATATGGGACCATTACTATGAAATTCCCATTAATTTGCTGACACGTACCATTACGAGTTTATATATATATATATATATATATATATATATATATATATATATATATATATATATATATATATATATATATATATATATATATATATATATATATATTTATATATATATATATATATATATATATATATATATATATATATATATATATATATATATATATATATATATATATTCCTTTGACAAATTGCTTGACGCTTATAATGAATAGACAATGTCTTAGTAGAGTCACCCAGATATTTCTCAAGATGATAAAAACACAATATTTACATATACACATTTATTACTTGGTGTCGACAACAGTTTCGAATCACTTAGTGACTTCATCAGGGTTACATTTGTTGAGTGATGGAATTGCCCATTGATTTGAAGGCTTTTTTGGAGAATCGACGTTTTCAAACTTTTCCCTAAATTACAACATATCTATAAGCCCATAAATATGAAGCATAAAACATTCAAAATCATATACTGATCTTTAAACAAGAAAAGTTATATTATCATTTAAAATTTTTTCAAATGATAATCTAAAATATTTTTTGTAAATCAGGAAAGTGTTGCTTTTATTTATATGAAAAAAGAAAAAAAAATAATTTAAAGTGAATTATTCCCATTCGAAATGGAAAGACCGCGAAATATGATAATCACGGAATTACATCAAATAACAAAAATATTTTGTTTTCTTTATTAAACTGGGTGTTATATTCAAGTTAATTGTCCAATCTAAATTAAGAGAAACTTCCGGAAAAAAGTGTTATCAGAATTAATCTTTTCTTGTTTTATGAAATGATTTTTTTGAGTATTTTTCCTTTTACGATTTTCATCTTTTTTATGATTTTTTTAATATTGTCGGCTGAATCATTTACTATTTATTCTTAAGTAGTTTGTGAGTCTATATTTCATAGGGGATGTTTAATTTTACCTTTATGTATAATCAGAGAATAACAATAACAATATGTAAGAAGGACTTAGTTACCACTTATACATTTCCTCAAAATATTAAAATCTATACATATTTATTCTCGGTCATTAAAAGCATTTATTTAGCCAATTACCATGGGATTTTAAGTTTATATATATACATACATATATATATATATATATATATATATATATATATATATATATATATATATATATATATATATATATATATATATATATATATAGATAGATATATTTTTTTTTTCAGGGAAGAATCTTATTAGTTTTTTCAATATATAAATTATAATAGTAATAACTCTTAAAATGTAACAGTGGTATTTTATTCATCTAGTAAACTGGGCAGTGTTTGATATAATATTGATAGAAATCTATAAAACTCATTAAGAGTACAGAGGAATAAAGCCCCAATTATTCCATGAGTTAATCTGACTACTGAACTAAAAATAAAAAATAAAAGATTTTAGGAACGCGTTTTGTTTCCACAGACACTAAAATAATTAATGTAAATCAATTTGATAAACAGAATTGACCTGACATCAATGAGGAGGAACCCAAAAGGAGATAAATTTCCGCACATTAAACGATTTGGTTTATACAAAAACTTGTTTGTCAACTGGTTTGCTGAGGTAAAGTTTCTGAAGATTGCATCACTAATGAGTCTCTAAA
>NC_090758.1:31684846-31689846 GCF_036898095.1 Palaemon carinicauda | reverse complement strand
CCTTAATAATAATAATAATAATAATAATAATAATAATAATAATAATAATAATAATAATAATAATAATAATAATAATAATAATAATAATAATAATTATTATTATTATTATTATTATTATCATTATTATTATTATTTTCATTGTATTTAAAGTAATTAATACATGGATAATAGAATGAGATAATAATATTAATAATAATAATAATAATAATAATAATAATAATAATAATAATAATAAAAATAATAATAATAATAATAATAATTATTATTATTATTATTATTATTATTATTATTATTATTATTATTATTATTATTATTATTATTATTATTTTCATTGTATTTAAAGTAATTAATACATGGATAATAGAATGAGATAATAATAATAATAATAATAATAATAATAATAATAATAATAATAATAATAAAGAATCCATATAGCACTAATTATCAATTAAAAATATATTAGAAGAGATTAGTAAAAACTTATTACCATTTACAAAATGAAGGTTAACAACAAAATAATTAACCCTGTTATTAGTGAAGTGTTGTAATATAGTCTGGAACTTTTAGCAGTGTTAATAATTGAAGGGAATATTAACTGCATGATTTAGGTGACCCACATTTAATGAGGCAGAAACAATCCTAGTTATCAAGTTTAGCGAATATTTGCGATTTGCTTTAAAGGAAAACATCGCTAAAATTATGAACACTGAAAATATATTCATAATTATTATTATTATTATTATTATTATCATTATTATTATTATTATTATTATTATTATTATTATTATTATTATTATTATTATTATTATTATTATTATTATTATTATTATTTTTATTATTATGAATAAGTTTCCGTAAAGTAGATAGAAATAAAAAGAACTATATTGAACAAGATGAAAAAATAGGTGAGAGAGAGAGAGAGAGAGAGAGAGAGAGAGAGAGAGAGAGAGAGAGAGAGAGAGAGAGAGAGAGAGAGAGAGAGAGCGAATATTTGCGATTTGCTTTAAAGGAAAACATCGCTAAAATTATGAACACTGAAAATATATTCATAATTATTATTATTACTATTATTATTATTATTATTATTATTATTATTATTATTATTATTATTATTATTATTATTATTTTTATTATTATGAATAAGTTTCCGTAAAGTAGATAGAAATAAAAAGAACTATATTGAACAAGATGAAAAATAGGTGAGAGAGAGAGAGAGAGAGAGAGAGAGAGAGAGAGAGAGAGAGAGAGAGAGAGAGAGAGAGAGAGAGAGAATGTCTTATGCAACTTCATAATATTTCCTGATAGTTTTGGAGCTTTTCCGAATTATGCATCAATTTTGGAAAATAAGACAGACCTGGTTGTTTTCTCAAAACATCTATCAATTTTGTAAAGAAAAGGAAACATCCTTTAATTAATTCTGATATTCATATTGCTAATAAAAATATTTTTGTTCAATATATCCAATTCTTATGTTATTTTTTTATGGTTATCAGTTATGTTAAAGACTTTTAAGAGTATAATATTCAATCTATCAAATCTCGGTCATCAGACTTGCTAAAAATACTTATCAATCGTGTTGAAGACAATTTGAACTAATGTGTACTAAATGTAGCCATAACAATGTTGGATTATTTCAAAATTAAAACATTAATTATGTATTATTTACTTCCAGTAAATACTTCCAAGCAATTAAAGACTTATAATTCCTCCGCATGCAAATGTACTGGAAGACGAACAGACGATGATACTCGGTCGACAATTTCAGAGGAAAGATGATATTCTGACAGACCATGAGATACCTGCCAGATGTACGACAGAGCTAATAAACGTATGTGGACCGTTTCTACTCGATCGTAGGATGGTGTTATAACTATGCCAAATGTAAGAGAGAGAGAGAGTTTCTAGACCTTCATTTTCTTCGTCTTTAGCTTTTACATATTTCCATGTGAGGTTGATGTTTTCTATCTGTGTTTTGAGATGCGTTGAAAACATTCTTTCAAAAGAACTCTCGATTGAGACCTTCTATGTAGAATCAAGAGTTGAAAACATGCTTTGAAAACGGGATTAGGTTAAGACTTCCCCTTGGAAACAGGGCTGAGTTGAAACCTGTTCAAGGAAAAGTTGAAAAAATCCTTTGAAAGGGAGATTCAGTTCGCTGATAACGCTGTTGCCTTTAAACCATTTAACGAAAAACGGTATGGTTGAAGATGTCAATTGGAATTAAGTGGGTTTAGATCCCATAAGAAAAAGATATGGCCTGAAAAAATACATTGAAAATTAGTATGTCTAGGTATCTTAACAAGTGTTTGCTTTAGAAACGTTTCAAGTAAAAGGGTAGAGTTGAAAACATCCCTAAAAATGGGATACGTTTAGTTCCCTTATAACAGGGATGCTTTGAAACCTTTCCAAGGAAACGGTAGGGATTAAAAAGTCCCTTGATAAACAGTAGGATTTGATTTCCTTAACAGGGGTTGCTTTGAAAGCTTTCCATAAATATTTTAGCGTTGAAAACATTCATTGAAAAGAAGTAAGTTTAGTTCACTTATAGAAGGGTTTCTTTGCAACCTTTCTAGGAAAATACTATGGTTGAAAACATCCATTGATAACAAGCAAGTTTAACTTCCTTATAAGGTATTTGCCCTGAAAACTTTTCAAGGAAAAAGGTAGAGTTGCAAATATCCCTTGAAAATTAGTGGGATTAATATATCATAAGTGGGTTGTTTTAAAACATCTCCCTCTGATCTTTGGCATTCCCCTTCAGTTTCCATCCATATTTATGTTCATGAAACTTTTACAGACATGGCCCACTGGCCGTCACATAACATGACCAACCCACTATAGTCTCAATATTTCCTCTTTATTACTGATCTTCCAATCACATCGTTTCTGATTATATCTCTCTCTCTATTCTACACGTCCATATAATACCGTAGTATTTTCTTTTACTATTTCCTGTTTTTAGGCTGTCCTTCTCTTATTAATCTCATCACCAAAAATCATTACTATGCGAATTCATCTCCTAGAAAAATTTACTGTAATTTTCTCAATGATTCTTCTATCACAAAATATTTCTGATAGCATTCTATCATTCCTCAAGCAGACCATATTCTGATACCATATACACTATCCTTTTCGGTCACGTCCAGCAGCTTGCCCGTACCTCTGTTAGGGTGATAGGGAGTAGGGAGTAGTCATACCTTGTAGAGGAGGTTTTGTTTGCGTGCATGTACATGCTTTTATAAATATCTAACCATCAATTTACGCAAGTCGCATACACCAAATAAAGACAAGAGTAATGGCGTAAAGATGAAAATAATTCAATATGCAAAAACGCCATATATACCACACGTATGATTCTCCTCTTAAACTGACCTGACTCATTTCCAGCGTGTCGTTTGACGTTATTCTGACTTCAGTCTTTAGCTGCAAGATCCCAAATTCTCCCAACCTAAATGTCTTGGTTTGATGCTTCCTTCACCCACGTCCATCTCGCTGGCCCCTATCTCCATTTGAGACATCCCAGATACAAGAGATCGCCTTTGCTATTTCTCATCGCGGAGTAGAGAGAGAGAGAGAGAGAGAGAGAGAGAGAGAGAGAGAGAGAGAGAGAGATGAGAGAGAGAGAGAGAGGTCTAATATCTTTTTCTTAGACCCAGAAAGCACAAGCCAAATGGTAAATGGAGATTAACAATTTAACAGCTGAATTTCAGACTACCTGACAGTGCCACGTTTATGGGTTTGCATGAGAGAGAGAGAGAGAGAGAGGAGAGAGAGAGAGAGAGAGGAGAGAGAGAGAGAGAGGGGGGGGGGGGTTATATATATACAACTTCAAGGGAAGCATTTTGCACGTATCAATAATAATAATAATAATAATAATAATAATAATAGTAATAATTATATACAAGATAGGTGAAGAAAAGAATATTTAAAATGAAAACAAAGAACCTCCAGATTTGGAGAATTAATCAAATTCAATTAACCCAAACTGAAGAGCATCTCATTAAATGAGGAGCCGTTACAGAGACAAAACCTCTCCCGAACTACTACATTGACTCGAGACTTGCAACATAGATCGCAAACCTCCTCCAGTCTCCATTCCAGGAGACAATTCGAAAGAGATTTTTTAATTGGAAACAAATATATTTTCTTTGCTCGGATAGTGAAGCCAATTATCGCGAATATTGGAGTCTCTGAGGCAAAGATTCGAAGTGTTGCGGTAAAGACTAACCCAGTCACTGTCTATATAAGCTTGCCGACCAGGGTTCGATTCCCGGCCGGAGCCAAGCTCTTGTCTTTGTGAGATTTCGCCTGGGGCTCTGATCCCGAGGTCGTTAAGAGAATCCAGACATTAATATATCAAAATATATATGGCTTATTTGAATATGAAAAACACGTAAAAATTTGCAAAATTTATCATATATATATATATATATATATATATATATATATATATATTATATATATATTATATTATATATATGTATGTATATATATATATATATATATATATATATATATATGTATATATAAACATATATATGTATATATATATATATATATATATATATATATATATATATATATATGTATATATATATATATATATATATATATATATATATATATATATATATAGATATATATGTATATATATATAGATAGATATATATATATGTATATATATATACATACTTATATATATATTTATATATATATATATATATATATATATATATATATATATATATATATATATATATATACATTGTTATATACTGTGTTTGTGGGCATGTAGAATATCTGATTGGTCAGATTATCACGAAATATATTTGTGATACGAATACTAACGCCATGGCTTTCTCAATAGATCTAACTGGACAGAACAAGCAAGAATTTCCTGGCCTCTCTGGAAATCAAATCTGAGTTATCTCTGCGCAAACTTATGAGTAATTTTTTTTTTTCGAAATGATATTTGATTCACACCAAGATGAGGCTAGCTG
>NC_090758.1:31682966-31684346 GCF_036898095.1 Palaemon carinicauda | reverse complement strand
TATATGGAGAATCTGGCTTATGTAGAAAGGCAGCTAATTCAAAGTGGCTACCTCGGACGTCGTGGGGAGAGTAAATAGTCTTGTTGATAGAATGATGGATTCTCATCAGCTAAGGTGCTTGCCCTGAGCGGCTCTAGTTCAATCAGACTGCCTTCCCACTCACTCATGACTGATGTGTCGCCCATCTTGTCCTCTGGCAGCTGGGCACTGATTGTTGGAAGCGCTCGACGAGAAGGTATGCAGACTAGGCAGGCTTTCCTGTCGCTGATCAAAAACTGTCTTGGTTGGTGGTGTCTTGATTGGTAGACTTGTCTCGGTTTAAGATGTCATGGTTGGTAGAATTACTCCTCATCGTATTGTTCCTGTGACAGGAGGAGAGAAAGAACATTTCCTGGGTAGAATTAAGTGCCGGTTTTTCTCTCTGTATAAGTTAAGTTTCAAGTATTCGAAGTTTTCTGCTATCTGGAGCTTGGCCCATTATCTTACTGTTCTTAATTATTTCCTCACGTTTAATGTTCTTGTAGACGTGCAGGGCATGAGCTTTTATAGTGCCTGGATGAACGTGACAGGACAATTCTGCCTTAGGCAAAGAAGCAGTGAATTTACATTGGATACCTTAGGCGTCATGGTCAAAGTAAATAGTGGGATTGGTAGGGATGCCAGGTCCTCATTGACTAAGCCACTCGCTAAGAGCAGTTGTAGTTCAGGCAGACTGCCTTCCTACTCAATCATGGATGATGAGTCGCCAGCTTGTCCTCCAGCACCTGGGCTCTGATTGCTGAGAGCGCTCTCCGGGAGTGTATCAAGACTAGGCAGGGTGTCCAGTCGCTGATTAAAGTGGTCTTGGTTGGTAGTGTCTTGATCGGTAGAATTGTCTTGACTGTATATCTCATGAATTTTTAAGGTTACTTCTCAGTGTGTTGTTCCTTTGACAGGAAGGAAGAAGGAACATTTCCTGGGTAGTGTTGAGTGTTCAGTTTTTCTCTCTGTATAAGTAGAGCTTTAAGGATTCAGTGTCTTCTGCTATCTGGAGCACGGCCGATTATCTTAGTGTTCTCGACTATTTCCTCACATTTAATGTTGTTGTTATGGTCGTGGAGGGCACGAGCTCTTATAGCGCCTTGATGAACGTGACAAGATAGTCCTCTTGGACAAACGCATAGGTGGTCATTCTTATGTAACGTCCAGAGCATCCAGTAACAGGGCATAATTAGGAACAGACCTAGTTGGTCTGTGTAAGGATGTATTGAGTTAGAGGGTTGGCATTGTTCCTCATGATGAGGGGATCTCGTCTTGGTGGTTTTGATAATAAATTATCATCTTGACCTCTGCGTTTTTATCCACAAGGGAGAAAGAGATTCTTTATTAGGTCTCTCATTG
>NC_090758.1:31660466-31670466 GCF_036898095.1 Palaemon carinicauda | reverse complement strand
CGTTCTACTTCTGGACCTAGTATAAGTTAGGATGTGGAATTGACTCAGCCCCTTGCCGGCCGGCAGAGCTGCTGGCCGGCAAGGGTCTTATGTTTTCGAGTGCTGCCCGGACCTCTCTTGGTCCCTCATCCATGCCTGCCGGCAGAGCCGGACGGCATGGGTCAAGGAAGCCTGAATTAGTTTCTCCCCTTCCTTATATGCACTCTTTCGGTTGCCGGGCTTGGAGTTTGTGTACACTCTTATCCCGGCATCCATTCTATTTTTCTTCTAAGTGCTGTACCTGTCCCGGCTGCCTGCCTATGAGGCCGGCAGCCGGGCAGGTGTAGTCCTCTGGTTCTTTTGCTGCCGGCTGGCATCGGTCTTGTACCTTTGCCGGCCGGCTTATGTCAGCCCTTGTCTGCCGGTCACCAAGAGTGTGGCCGGCAGCTGGGTATTACCTTGTGTAGTTGCTGGCCGGCAGCCATTGCCGGCCAACACTGGCTGTTACCGGCCGGCAGTTGCTGCCGACCGGCACAGGCATTTGAACCAGAGTGCTGCCGCCCTATAGCTGTTAAGTAGTATACTTTAAAGCTAGTTGTGGTGTGTGCCGGCCGGCAAAGGCAGGCCGGCGCACATCCCCCTATACTGTACTAGTATTCTTCTGTATAGCATATACAGTAAGAGGAAAACTATAGTAAGGGTTTTGGTACAGCACTGTGTCTTCTAACACTATTGTGTTTTCTTGCACGCCCCTTTGCTGTTGCCCTCAGATAGGAAGCTGAGTTCTTCCCTGTCTATTATCCAGGATTTTAAAATCATTGCTTAGGTGTGAGCTCAACCTGTTTCCTCTGGAAACCTTGCATTGGTTACTCTAGAAGAGATAAACTGATTTTTTATTTTATTATCTGGAAGGCTGCAACAATGGGTTGTGAGGAAACACAAGTGTGTGTCTTTCCTTTATGAATTGTTATGCTATACTATGCATATCCAGTGATACATAGTTCACTTGATACTCATGGAAATTTCTTCTCTTTACAGGAGGACCCTCCGAAGTGCGGAAATGTTTTCTGCAATGTCCGCAGCAAGAACCTCTGCGGACATGAGTGTTGTAGGAGACATGCAGCATGCGCTGTCTCCAAGGATGATCTCCAGTATTGGGACCCTCAGGTATGTACTGTATGCACTAACCTGATTACTGAGGCTTTTGATTCCCCTAGAACGGCGGAATCAAGGGATATAGCAAGGGAAAAGCTTCGTACTTGGGTAAGGGGCTTCAAGAAGAACACCTCTGGCCCTTATCTTCCAAGTGAGAAGATGAGGGCGTATCTTTTTCCCCAGGCATCAGCTGATGCAGTGATTCCCCAGCCTCAAGAGGAGATCCCTCAAGATCAAGTCCAGGTGGACGTGGAAGTCGCAGTTGCGATGCAAGACATCCAGTTAGATGACAGGATGTCTGACCTGGACGAATGTTTGGAACAAGACCTCCTGGCAGAAGGTCAGGATGAAGTTCAAACCCCGGATGTCGTAGATTATGAGGTCGACGAGGTGTCGGCTATTCCGGTTCAGATTCCGGATCCTATCCCCTCAACATCGGCCGGTCTCCCAGTAGAACTGGGACACGCCCTCTCTTCGATTGTTGGAATGATCCAACAAATGCAGAAGGAGAATCAGGAGAAGGCGGCTGCTATGGAACTGCGTATGCAGTCCCTGGCAGAATCACGTGGACCCCGGAAAGGGCTCAATGTGAAAGACTTTCCCGTATGCTCAGATGCTAACCCCTGGAGGTATGCTGAGCACATGCCAATGACGACTGGAAAGATCGTCATCTCGGATAAGCTGGGTTCAGTTCCACTAGAGGAGTTGGAATTTTGGCCCAGCAAGGCATCATATCCGGACTGCTATGTCCGGCTGAGAAAAGAACCAGCTTCAAGGGAGGAGACAGAGCCGAAGGAGGTCATAATTATGGACCACGCTAAGGCTCAAGCCCTACTTTCATCCTCGATGAAAGAGAGGGGCTTCTCTAACTCGAAGGTAGCTGCATTGAACAAGAAGCTCCCTTCTTTTGTGTCCTCTCCTGCTAGAGCCTTCCCCTTTTTACAGAAAGGGTTTGCGGCTGTCCTAAAGGCAGTCGAGGCCGGCAAGCCTTGCCACTCCCTGGAGGAGTGTAAACCCTTGTCGCTGGCCCTGCCTATGGACCACAAAGACTGGAAGGATGTCCATCTGACATTCTCAGTGGGAAAGTTGGAGGCTGATATTGCCGGACGGCAATTCGGCGAGGACCTCCCCAAGCTGTCCGACTCTCTTTTACGAAGAGAGTTCGAGACAAAAGAAAGACTGGCTGCCTCAATGTCTCATCAGACTACTCTTGAGACGATGGCAAGTGACCCCAAGGTCCATGAAATGTTTATGGTAGTGGCTAAGTCTCATCTAGCCACAGTGACGAAGGACCTTTATAGCTTCGTCAGGGCAAGGAGAGCTTGCAGGGAGTTCGTGTTCACTGGGGCCTCGGTGAGACACGAGCCAAGGAAGTTAATCTCCTCCAACATTTGGGGAAAAGACCTTTTCCCTACTGATGTGGTCAAAGAGGTTGTTGATAAAGCCGCCGTGGAGAATAGAAACCTTCTCCAGAAGTGGGGCCTGGCTATCAAAAGAAAATCTTCCCCGGATGAGGGTCCTCAACCAAAGAGGAAGAATATGAGGACTAGGCTACCGTCTCGGTCAGCCAAGCCTTTTAGACAGCAACAGCAACTGCAATTGCCATTGCCTCCAGTGCCCCAGATGGTGGCACAAACCCCGACTACTTTTCAGTGGGTACCCCAGGCTGTGCCAGGTCAGTCATCCACATTCACCCCAATGTTCGAAGGACAGTGTTCTTCCTTTCGTGCAAAACCTAGAGGAGCAGCCAGAGGCTCGTCTAGGCGCCCCTCAAGGGGAAGGGGATTCAGAGGTGGTCGTGGTCAGGGAGGCAAGACCTCAGGACGGCAGTCCAAGTGAAACGATACCGGTAGGAGGGAGACTGATGAAATTTTGGGATCGCTGGACCTTCGATCCCTGGGCTCAAAGCCTACTCAAGAATGGACTGGGCTGGAGCTGGTACAGCACTCCACCCCCATGCCTTCGGTTTTTCCAACACTCCACCCCCGTTCTGGAGGAGTACGTTCAAGAACTGTTGGAGAAAAAGGTGATCCGAAAGGTGAAGTCCATCAAATTCCAAGGGAGGCAGTTTTGTGTTCCCAAGAAAGACTCGGAAAAGCTCAGAGTCATTCTGGACTTGTCGCCACTCAACAAGTTCATAGTGAATTGCAAATTCAAGATGCTAACACTGCAACACATAAGGACCTTACTGCCCAAGAGGGCATACTCAGTCTCTATAGACTTGTCAGACGCCTATTGGCACATTCCAATCAGCCGTCGACTCTCCCCCTACGTAGGGTTCAGGCTACAACGGAGACTATACGCCTTCAGAGCCATGCCATTCGGGCTAAACATAGCCCCAAGGATTTTCACGAAGCTTGCGAGCGCAGCTCTCAAACAATTACGCCTAAAGGGAATTCAGGTAGTAGCCTACCTGGACGACTGGCTGGTGTGGGCAGCATCCGAGACCGAATGCTTGCAAGCTTCTAGTCAGGTGATCCAGTTCCTAGAGTACCTAGGCTTCAAGATCAACAGAAAAAAGTCTCGACTTTCTCCATTCCAAAGGTTCCAGTGGCTGGGAATCCACTGGGACCTTTTGTCACACAGTTTCTCCATCCCGACGAAGAAAAGGAAGGAGATAGCGGGCTCTGTCAAGAGACTTCTAGATTCCGAAAGGATATCAAGACGCGAACAGGAGAGGGTACTAGGCTCTCTCCAGTTTGCTTCAGTGACAGACCCAGTGCTAAGAGCACATCTAAAGGATGCAACCGGAGTTTGGAGAAGGTATGCATCAAACGCGCGAAGAGATCTGAGAAGACCAGTGCCGCCTCGGCTACGTACTCTTCTCAGGCCTTGGTCCCAAGCCAGACATCTAAAGAAGTCGGTTCTTCTTCAGCCACCTCCCCCGTCGATGACGATTCACTCAGACGCCTCAAAGGAGGGATTGGGATGTCACTCTCATCGGAAAAAAGTCCAGGGGACTTGGTCCAAGCTATTCAGGACCTTTCATATAAACTTTCTAGAAGCTATGGCAGTGCTCCTTACCTTAAAGAAAGTCTCCCCGCGTCACTCGATCCACATAAGATTGGTGATGGACAGCGAGGTGGTTGTGAGATGCTTGAATCGACAAGGGTCGAGGTCACCACCTCTCAACCAAGTGATGTTAGCCATTTTCCGATTGACGGAAAAGAAGAAGTGGTACCTGTCGGCAGTTCACCTTCAAGGAGTCCGCAATGTGACAGCGTACGCTCTATCCAGGTTCACACCGATAGAGTCGGAATGGTCCTTAGACGCAGGATCATTCTCCTTCATTCTGAATCAAGTCCCAGAACTGCAGATAGACCTCTTTGCGACGAAAGACAACAAGAAGTTGCCCCTGTACGTGTCCCCGTACGAGGACCCCTTAGCGGAAGCAGTGGACGCGATGTCCCTCGACTGGAACAGATGGTCCAGGATTTATCTGTTCCCTCCTCACAATCTTCTGTTGAGGGTCCTCAACAAACTGAGATCCTTCAAGGGGGTAGCGGCAATAGTGGCCCACAAGTGGCCGAACAGTATGTGGTTCCCCTTGGCGTTGGAACTACAGATGAAGTTTGTGCCGCTACCACATCCAGTTCTGACCCAGCGAGTCCAGAAGTCGACTGTCTGCGCTTCATTACAGAAAACCCGGACCCTGCAGCTCATGATTTTCTCGCCCTTGCGGTGAGAAAGCGTTTCGGGATTTCGAAAGCCAGCATAGACTTCCTAGAAGAATATAAGTGCAAATCGACTAGAAGGCAATATGAGTCATCTTGGAGAAAATGGGTGGCCTTTGTAAAGGCAAAGAATCCGCAGGAGATCTCAACAGACTTCTGCTTATCTTTCTTCATCCACCTCCATGGCCAAGGGTTGGCAGCTAACACGATTTCAGTGTGTAAATCTGCTTTGATGAGACCCATTTTATTTGCCTTCCAGATCGACCTAGGTAACGAGATCTTTAATAAAGTTCCGAAAGCCTGCGCTAGGCTCAGACCTTCAGCACCTCCAAAGCCCATCTCATGGTCTTTAGACAAAGTTCTTCATTTCGCCTCCCTGTTGGGCAATGAAGAATGTGCGTTAAAGGATTTGACGCAAAAAGTTATTTTTCTATTTGCACTCGCGTCCGGGGCCAGGGTTAGTGAGATCGTAGCCCTCTCGAGAGAGGCAGGTTGTGTTCAGTTCCTGGATGGGGGGGATCTGAACCTGTTTCCGGATCCTACGTTTCTCGCCAAGAATGAGTTACCCACCAACAGGTTGGGTCCCTGGAGAATCTGCCCTCTGAAAGTCGATGCATCTCTATGTCCAGTAGAATGCCTAAAGGTCTATCTTCGTAGAACTTCAGACTTCAAGGGTGGTCAACTATTCAGGGGAGAAACATCAGGCTCAAATTTATCTCTGAATCAACTCAGAGCGAAAATCACATATTTTATTCGCAGAGCGGATCCTGACAGTACACCCGCAGGTCACGATCCGAGGAAAGTTGCCTCATCCCTAAATTTCTTTAATTGTATGGATTTTGAACATCTCCATTCATACACGGGCTGGAAGTCTTCCAGGGTGTTCTTTCGCCACTATGCGAAGCAAGTAGAGGAACTTAAGAGATCTGTGGTAGCAGTGGGTCGTGTAGTTAACCCTACTGTTTATTTCTGCGAGGAACAGTGGTCTTAATTGGGACGATTAAGTCCAGGGTGAGTGTGTAGATACATACTGTACTACAAACTAAAGGAGGGCACCAAGTGCCTACATAGACTGTTCCTTCTTTCAAAGGTGAACCTAGCATAAGTACAGACATGTGTGCCGAGCGTTTCTAACGCTAATGTGATTGATTTGTAATACAGACTTTTATGACTTGATACCTCGGTATCTTATTAAGTGGTGTTTAATGGTTTTTCTTTCAGATAAACAAGTTCTGTTTACTATCATACTTATGCTTAAAGTTTTGGGTTATCCTCTTTTATATATATATATATATATATATATATATATATATATATATATATATATATATATATATATATATATATATATATATATATATATATATATATATATATATATATATATATATATATATATATATATTTGTTGTTAACCTGTCTGTTTATTGTCTGTCAATAAAGTTGTTCTTGAGAACCTTGCGTCTCTTTCACCTGTGTCAATTTATTGGTATAATTGAGCATTTAATTCTATGTATCTTATCTGGGATAATTCTGATAGAATTGTTCTGTTATGCAAGCTATGTTGCATTGGTTTATGTAAGTCCCCTAATGGGAGGACTCCGTCCCATAAAGGGACGAGGGCGGTTTTATTAGTTTCTTCCTATGCGGATATAAACCTTTGTCCAATACAAGTATTGTGTGGATTACTGGTCAATATATATTGACGCAGTGGTTCCATACAAACTATGCTTTATTAATATAGGGCGAGACCACTATATTAGCTTGCCTGGTATTCATACATAGGTATATGTACTCTTCGAGACTTTTCCAGAGTCTAGTAGGACTCTTCCCTGTAGGGGGCAGGAAGCTCTAACATAGTTTATAGTTAGTTGAAAAGATGTATAACGGTAACATCTTAGGTCTCTAGGTCTAGTCGACCGGGAAAAAAAAAAATTACCTACGGGGAGTACGGCACGTTCTGAGAATCCACAGATACAGTAATGCTCTGGTACACTTCCATCAGGACGACATGGCTTGAGCCCAAAAAACGGATTTTGAGCTAAGCGAAAAATCTATTTTTGGGTGAGATGGCCATGTCGTCCTGATGGACCCGCCCTTGCCTTTCTAAGAAAGGGCTGTAGGACCCCTCCCTACATACAGTATCTGTAGCACCTCGTGTACGCTACAAGGAATACAAATGGCGCCAGGATTGGCGCCAGGCACGCATACGAATCGGAGGATAGGGAAGCCTTGGGAGCGGTTCCCCTTTTTCTTTCCCGAATTCGTATCTCGCCAATCACCTCCTACGAGACGAAATCTCTGTCCAGGATGTAGATTGCCATGTGGCGTGTCTAGAATACGTCCTCTGATATGTCGCGATATCCCTTTCACGAGGGATACTCGCTCCAGGAGTTAGAATTTTGGTACCTTAAGGTAAATTCTCTGGGAATATCGCCGTAGTTGTAATATACCCTAGGAAGCTACCCTATAGGAACTTCCATCAGGACGACATGGCCATCTCACCCAAAAATAGATTTTTCGCTTCGCTCAAAATCCGTATATATATATATATATATATATATATATATATATATATATATATATATATACACACACACATATATATATATATATATATATATATATATATATATATATATATATATATATATATATATATATATATATATATATATATATATATATATATATATATATATATGTGTGTGTGTGTGTGTATATATATATATATATATATATATATATATATATATATATATATATATATATATATATATATATATATATATATATATATATATATATATATATATATATATATATATATATATATATATATATATATATATATATATATATAAATGTATGTGTCTCTACCAATTATATATAACTATAAAAATGTTAAATGTAAACTTGAGAAAGCTCTTTTTAATTTGTATCCATATGTTAATTTTAAGTTTGTTTTAAAAAATCCACAATCCATAGGCAGCAAGTTCACATTCAAAGACACTCTACCAGATTTGATGCGGTCCTCAATTGTTTATTTGTACAATTGTCCTAAATGTAATTTAGGAACTTATATTGGTTGTTCCAACCGTCTCTTGAGGATCCGCATTGACTCTCATAGAGGAGTCAGTCACCGTACAGGTTGTATTTTAAATAAAAAAATTTCCTTACGTAATCACGCTCAAGAATGCAAGCAATTAATTAACTATTCTAATTTCAAAATACTAGCCCAATCCCCCAATAGCTATTCTCTACCTACCCTAGAATCTCTTTTCATTAAACAGCTATCCCCTACTCTCAATCTCTCAACAACCTCTGTTCCTTTACATAATGCCTAACAACTTTCCCCACTTAATCTTCAAACCATTACTTACACGCTCTGACGTCTAAACATCCCCGTCTTTCCATGTCTCAGTCTTGGATTTTTTCCATACTAGGTGTGTTTCTTTCTTATCCAGAGTTTATTTAATTTTGTCTGTTTTTTTTTCTTTTATCCAGGTTATTTCTGTGTATTATTATTTTGATTCCCATATCAATGATGTTTTGTGAATTCTTCTTTAAAGAATAAACCATTTTAAAGTTACAATGATGAACTTTATTTCAAGACTCAACATCTCAAACAACACATACTCAATGTGTGTTAATAACAGTAGCACACTAATAAATGGTGGCAGCGCTTAAACTCTAAGAATCAGAGAAAGATCTTCAAGATATCAACGTTAATGAATCTACAATTTTGACTAAGTAACATAGTCCATCGAAGTCTAAAAACATTTGAAGAATGTTATACATACAAACTGATGAACTGGATCTTCAATCAACATCCTAGGAAACCCAAGGACTGATGTTCAACGCTTACAAAACATATCCAGGAAGCACTACATTCAACGGAAACTCGGACGAAACATCGCTAACAAACATCTGGGGAATCACTGCATCAGCTGATGCCTTAGGGAAAAGATACGCCCTCATCTTCTCACTTGGAAGATAAGGGCCAGAGGTGTTCTTTTGGAAGCCCCTTACCCAGGTACGAAGCTTCTCCCTTGCTATATCCCTTGATTCCGCCGTCTTAGGGGAATCAAAAGCCTCAGTAATCAGGTTAGTGCATACAGTACATACCTGAGGTCCCAATACTGGAGATCATCCTTGGAGACAGCGCATGCTGCGTGTCTCCTACAAAACTCATGTCCGCAGAGGTACTTGCTGCGGACGTTGCAGAAAACATTTCCGCACTTCGGAGGGTCCTCCTGTAAAGAGAAGAAATTTCCATGAGTATCAAGTGAACTATGTATCACTGGATATGCATAGTATAGCATAACAATTCATAAAGGAAAGACACACACTTGTGTTTCCCTCACAACCCATTGTTGCAGCCTTCCAGATAATAAAATCAAATGGTTAATCTCTTCTAGAGTAACCAATGCAAGGTTTCCAGAGGAAACAGGTGAAGCTCACACCTAAACAATGATTTTAAAATCCTGGATAATAGACAGGAAAGAACTCACTTTCCTATCTGTAGGGCAACAGCAAAGGAATGTGCAAGAAAACACAAAAGTGTTAGAACACACAGTGCTGTACCAAAACCCATACCATAGTTTTCTTCTTACTGTATATGTTATACTGAAGAATACTAGTACAGTATGGGAGGATACGTGCCGGCCGTGACACACCATAACTAGCTTTAAAGTATACTACTTAACAGCTATAAGGCGGCAGAACTCTGGTTCAAATGCATGTGCCGGTCGGCAGCCACTGCCGGCCGGCAACAGCCAATGCCGGCCGGCAATGGCTGCCGGCCGGCAACTACACAAGGTAGTACCCAGCTGCCGGCCACACTCTTGGTGACCGGAAGACAAGGGCTGACATTAGCCGGCCGGCAAAGGTACAAGATCGATGCCAGCCAGCAGCAAAAGAACCAGAGGACTACACCTGCCCTGCTGCCGGCCTCATAGGCTGGCAGCCAGGTTGGGTACAGCACTAGAAGAAAAATAGAATGGATGCCGGGATAAGAGTGTACACTACCTCCAAGCCCGGCAATCCGAAAGAGTGCATATAAGGAAGGGGAGAATCTAATTCAGGCTTCCTGACCAATGCCGTCTGGCTCTACAGGCAGGCATGGATGAGGGACCAAGGGAGGTCCGGGTAGCACTCAAAATATAAGACCCTTGCCGGCCGGCAAGGGG
>NC_090758.1:31656002-31657466 GCF_036898095.1 Palaemon carinicauda | reverse complement strand
TCCCAACGGCGGAGCTTCCCAGCGCCGGCGGAAGAGGGCCATGCCTGTCGGGCAGGCAACAAGGCGGGCCTTGACATAACAAGAACCCGTCAGCCCCGATGCAACCAACATCGGAGAAGCCGCCTGTCTCATATGTCTTGAGCCGCGGTGAAAATGATGTGGGCCAAGTGTGTGTGCGTGGCCGTTGCAAAGCCACGACCACCCAAAACAATATACCCAGCTACTGGTATTCTGTCGTTTCCTCCACACATCTTCATCTCTTTCTCACCATCATCATCATCATCACCACCAGCAAGTCCTGAGGCGACAGCACCGTGGGTGAAGGGGGCAGGCCTGGATAGCTGGAAGGCCCTTAGCCCACGACTGCACTCAGGCAGCGAGTCTAAGATTCAGTCGCTCTCTGGTGACGGTGCCGTGACACCAGAGTTCGGCAGCTGGACCCGTGACTGGGCTGGCCTATTGAGGACACTACAGCCCACCCCACATGGGGAGGCCCCTAGAAAAGGTGGGGTAAACATCGGACACGGCAAACCCGTCTGGTCAGCTCACCGCGGCTGGCGGACATCCCACTAATGCGGGTCGAAATAACAAGAAAAAAATATTAACCTTAGGTGCGTGGAACATCCGCACCCTCCAAGACGTGACGAACACCAACCGCCCGGAACGACGTACAGCCCTCGTCTGCAAGGAGCTAGCCCGCTTCAATGTTGATGTGGCGGCTCTTAGCTAGACCAGACTACCCGAAGAGGGCAACATCAGGGAAGCTGGAACAGGCTACATCATCTTCTGGAAAGGCAAGGCCCTAGAGGAGCCTCGCATCCACGGTGTCGGCTTCGCCATCCGTTCCCAGCTAGTGCAGCAGCACAACCTAGCTCCCAAGGCCATCAGTGAGCGCCTGATGACTGTCCGCATCCCCATCACGCGGGACAGACATCTCACCCTGATCTCTGTCTACGCCCCGACTATGACCTCAACCGATGATAACAAAGCTGCCTTTTACACCCAGCTCGACCGCACCATCCAGGCAGTGCCCGCCAATGACAAGCTCGTTGTGCTTTGCGACTTTAATGCCCGAGTAGGCAAAGACCAGCGCCTGTGGGAGGGAATTATCGGCCGCCATGGCATTGGGAAATTGCAACGCCAATGGCCAACTCCTACTGGGGTCTGTGTGCAGAACACCAACTTGTGGTAACCAACACCATCTTCCAGTTACCAAAGCGACAAAAGACCACATGGAGACACCCACGTTCTAAACACTGGCACACCCTGGACTACGTCCTGACCAGAGCCAGAGATTGAGGAGAACGTCCGCATCACCCGATCCATGCCCAGAGCGGACGACTGCTGGACGGACCACAGACTCCTCATCTCCCGATTCTCCGTGACGACCCTACGACCACCCAGAAGGGCACCTGACAGCGTACCACTCGAACACTTTGATTGTAGTAAGCTCCGCAACCCACA
>NC_090758.1:31638502-31651002 GCF_036898095.1 Palaemon carinicauda | reverse complement strand
ATTAGAAAAATCATTCCACAACTTGGTAACAGCTGGAATAAAACTTATAGAATACTGTGTACTATTGAGCCTCATGATGGAGAAGGCCTGGCTATTAGAATTAACTACCTGCCTATTGTTATAAACAGCATAGATTCGCCCAGGGAAATCTGAATGTAAAGGATGGCAGAGTTACGAAAAATTTTATGCAACATGCATAATGAAATAATTTAGTTACGGTGCCAAAGATTGATATCTAGATCAGGAATGAGAAATTTATAGACCGTAAGTTTCTGTCCAACAAATTAGGATGAGAATCAGCAGCTGAACACCAGACAGGAGAATAATACTCAAAAGTAGGTAGAATGGAAGAATTAAAACACTTCTTCAGAATAGATTGATCACCGAAAATCTTGAAAGACTTTCTCAAAAAGCCAGTTTTTTTTTTCAATTGAAGAAGATACACACCTAAAATGTTTCTCAGAAGTACATTCACTCTCGAGAATCACACCTAAAATTTTAAAATAGTCATACAAATTTAAAGAAATATTATCAATACTGAGATCTGGATGTTGAGGAGCCACCGTCCTTGACCTACTTACAATCATACTTTGAGTTTTGTTAGGATTCAAGTTCATACCCCATAATTTGCACCATGCACTAATTTGAGCTAAATCTCTATCAAGGGATTCACCAACCCCAGATCTACATTCAAGGGATGGGATTGATGCAAAGAGAGGAGCATCATCTTCATATGCAACAAGCTTGTTTTCTAGGCAAAGCCACATGTCATATGTATTAGTGTGCTACTGTTATTAACACACATTGAGTATGTGTTGTTTGAGATGTTGAGTCTTGAAATAAATTTCATCATTGTAACTTTAAAAATGGTTTATTCTCTAAAAACAACAGTGTTAAACTTCTCCATCACAGGAGTGTAGCTTGTTTGGTCGGATGACCAATTCAGGTGAAGTATAGTTATGAACTGCCTAAATTATCGATATCACAGATATCGTATGTTTGGTTGCCTCAGCATTTAAACACAATATGTAAACTTTACATTCGTCTCGGAAGACACCTGCATCCGGTGACGACACAATCTTTCACACGGTATGCATTTGTGTTGTTGCTTCAGAAAAATGTTACATTGCCGAGGGATGCAAAATACATCCTGTTATGATTTTATTTGACTACAACAAATCTCACGCTAGCATCTTCATCCACAATGACATATTATGTCATGTGTTTTAAACATGTAATAACTAACTATTTCATTTATTGCATTAGCTCGGCCAGCTATCTCAATTTTTTCTAAAAATTTAACAACACGCCAAAATATGTTTAATAGGTGTGTCTGGATATATGTATTATTCTTTGTTTAACCTTAGCCATAAGCAAAGGAGGACGAACGTCCAAATAGGCACATAAAAAAAAAATAATAACAATAATGCATACGAAAAGATATTACCAAAGCAAAGAAAAAAAATGCAAGATAAATACAGATCACATATATGGTACATTGCTAGCAAATGAATATATGGTACCAAAAAAAAAATACTGATATACATATGATTCGGTAACTTGTTAAAGAATAATTGTTACCTTTGTCAGAAACATAGATTACCACAATACGGTAACTAATAAAAATATTTGTTACGTTGGTAAAGATTAAATTTTAGTGCACAAACACGAATTCCTGGTACGTACACGTACCACGGTTTCGTATACACACACACACATATATATATATATATATATATATATATATATATATATATATATATATATATATATATATATATATATATATATATATATATATATATATATATATATATATATATATGTATGTATATATATATATATATATATGTATATATATATATGTATATATATATATATATATATATATATATATATATATATATATATATATATATATATATATATATATATATATATATATATATATTTATATATAGGGCTGATATATTTTATTAGATGCACATAGATTCTGTTATTCTTATTTTTTTTTCTCTTTTCTTTTAACATTCCGGCTTATATATTTTATTAGATGCCGAGAGAAAAAAAATGTTTTATATTTTTTTCTTTTAATGTTTTTTAAATGTATTTTTAACAATGCAAATGTTCAATGATTTCTTCAATTACATATTACTAGCGTACTAACTGCTTTTCGTACACACACGATTTCCAGAGCATTTTACTCCTTTAGCGAATGAGGTGGCCACTTCAAACGGCTTTAAACTGAATTAAATAAGGAGTTTTGTCTGGACATGGCAAAACGTTCCGTTTTAGCGGCCAACTGTTCCGTAACCTACGCCAAACAAGGATGTTCACGGCGATAAATATCATCACCGTCACACTTAATCCTGCTAGTAGTATGGGGTGATGAAATTCCTTATAAGTCGGTGACAGGTGGTCCATCTCGGTCAATTTCATCAACCGCTTGGCTACCTGTTTGTTGTATGGGAGAGGTAGTGCTGGCATTGTAGACGTCCACGTGAAGTTCGCTAAGTAGGCTCGTTCTCTGATGATAGTCCTTACCCCGGTCACCATGGAATTAGGGGAAGTCCTGATACAACCATCTGCTGCAACAAAGATGTTTGCAAAGGACGTGGATCCGTCCGGGCATGATACATTGAAGCCGTCCTTGTCGTATCGTATCCACGAGCCATTGTTCAGTCTGCAATTGAACTCATTATTGTCAAAGGGATAAAGCTTATCCAGACAATTTTCACTTGTATGGGAGAGAGCACCGTCTAGCACTATACCTAACTCGCATGAATCCATTAAGTTTTTATGGAATTGAAATGAGTCAGCTAAACATATTTTTCTATCCATTGCGTCTGAACAGTGAGTTAATTGATTTAAGTCTTTAATGACCGTATATGTTTCCTTGTCTGGGGAAATCAATACGTGTCCTGTCAAACTGGATATTACTGGATTTGAGTGATTCGTCATGAAAGTCGGAAATGGTGATATCCTATAAGATTGCCAGGCATCAGAAGAATCAAAGGGAATTGTAATCCTAATCTTGTTATTTTCAACGCTTACTGTAATTAGGCTGTAATAAAATTCTAACCTACGTTCGCCTAACAAAGGAACATAGCCAAGTTTATCCCCTCTGTTCTCCAGAACTAACTTTAAGTAATTTATAGGCAACAAATGGGGCGACAGTACACCTTTAGTTGCTAACGTGATAGCTTCTACATAATCTTTGGATTTCTAATTGAAATGTGCAATTCTGTTATGTATGTGATATATCTTTGAATCATAATACGTTAACGTTGCCAACAAATCCTGTACTTCCATAATCTGACTGATATTACTGGAATGTTCATTTACTAAATCCACAATTTGATTGATTGAAGCTAACTGATTCCTTAGTTCTGACATAATCAATTCATCTTCATGGGTCAAGAACTCAATTTTCTTATTTTGATTACTAATCTTAAGACGATTGGAAATTCCTAAACCTAAACTTGCAATAGACCCTAAGATGTTTAATGCAGCAAAAATAAACGGATTTCGTCTTTCTTTGTGTTCGTGTCCTACAGTCCACATCAAAAGGTCACAAGCCAAAGATTCTGTCTCGTAAGTCTTATTTTGCAAGTCATCAGATAGCATCTCTGCAATTTTTAGTGTCGATCCAAGCGAACTCTCTGTGGTCAAATGAAAATGTCTTCTATGCAACTCATCTAATGAGACAGAAAACCTTGAAATGGCGGTTTTTAAGCTAGTGACATCATTCTCTGGAAGAAAAATTGCTTGCATATTCACTTCTACAACTACGTTGCTCGATGTAATAAAAACGTCTTCTTGTCTTTCAACTATAGTGCCATATTTAAAATCTATACTTTTAGTTTTAGAGCTCATCCCACACGAGAAAAATGTCTGAGCGAACAATATCACTCCCAACAACAAAAAATTCATCTTGGAAACCTGTAACGAGAAAAATATATGTAATTACTCCTGTATTAAGAAGAAAACTTTTAATCACACAAATAAGAATTTTTCCCTCACTTCTTTCCCTCTCTTTTTTTTCTTTTTTTTTAATTTCTTATGTGAGCCAATGGTACTATTCTCTCATCCGTGGGTTGGGATACGTTTTGAACTCTAAACCTATTGGCCGTTAATGTTTCCAAAATGTTAAATGGGCCTTCAAACTTAGGTGTTAGTTTATAATTGAGTCCTTTACGCACATTTATCTGTATATATACGTTATCACCCACGGTATATGTTTTAGTTGGCTTCGCTATTTTATCATGATTCCTTCTCATTATGATTTGTGATTCTTCTAAATTCTTTCGAAGGATATCATATCGACTTTTGCTTGCATTTATACATTCTTTTAAAGGATTTGATAGATTAGTTGTAGGCGTTAATACATGGAAAGGCGTTGTAACTGGGGTACCATACAATGCTTCATGCGGTGACATTTTAATTGATATATGATATGAATGATTCAGAGTACTCAGTGCCGCAGGTATTGCAATATCCCAGTTGGGGTCTGATCCCCCTAGTGTTACTCTTAATATATTTAAAACTTTTCTGTTTGCTCTTTCCACTAGCCCATTCGACTCTGGGTGATATATCATGGTTCAAATTTTCTTAATGCTAAGGAATTCAAACAATGAGGTAAGAAAGTGATTATTAAATTCACCACCCGAGTCTGAGCTTATCATATGTGGGATTCCATGTTCACAAATGTAACACTCGTAAAACTTCCTAGCGCATTCAATCGCAGTTTTAGTTTTAAGCGCTATTAGTTCTGTATATCGAGATAAAGCATCTATAATTACTAAGAGGTGCTTATTTCCTCTGTCTGACTCGTAAAATCCTGTTAACAAATCTAAATGTATTCTTTCAAAGGGTTGATTGGGCACAGGATAAGCCCCTAGGCTGACAGGTGTTTTCGTATGCCCTTTGTTTTCCTGACATGTGCGACAATTAGCTATGTGTCTTTTTATATCTGTAAGCATCGTATGCCAATAAAACAATGATTTGGCTTTCTGTGACATTAATGACAACCCCGGGTGTCCATGTAATGGATTTGCATGCAACCAATTCAGGACAGTGGAAATAAGTGAGATTGGTACTACTACCTGGTCGTTAGTTACATGTGGTGTATGGCGGGTTTTCCTTGTCACAGTCCTACACAGAATATTATCTTTGATTATATAATTCTGCTGCTTATACTTTATATATCCCTTTTCCTTATGATTGCCTTTCAAAGCATTTATAATTGTTTCTATTTTCTGATCTTTTCTTTGCTCAGTCTGTAATAATTCAGCGCTCCAACCTAAATCTTCTTGTTCAGATATTATTTTAACAATAGGCATGGATGTTGATATATCTATTAATTCAGCTGAAGGCTCCGTACAAGATGACACGGGGTTGCGTGATAATGCCTCCGCAATGATATTTGCTTTCCCAGGTAAATACCCGATTCTTGCGCCAAAATCTTGTTTGATCAAATGCCACCGAGTTCGTTTAGGGCTGTGGTTGAAGCCTTTAAAGAACTCGGTTAGTGGTTTATGGTCAGTAAGAACCTTAACGGGATAACCGTAAATTATGAACTTAAAATGCACTAGTGAATTAACAATAGCTAGCCCTTCCTTGTCTATTACTGCATACTTACTTTTGGAAGTTCTCAATTTTCGAGAATAAAAAGCTATCTGGAAAAATTGTTTATCATATTGCTGAAGCAATACCCCTCCTACTCCTAAGTCTGAGGCGTCGGTTGCAATGAAGAATTCCTTACCGAAGTCAGGAAATTTTAAGATAGGAGAACTACACAGTTCATCTTTCAAAGTATTAAACGCCTGTTGATGATGCTCAGACCATATGAAATCTACGCCCTTCTTCGTAAGATCAGTTAAAGGAGCGGCTATTATTGAATAGTTGCGTATAAAACGCCTGTAATATCCACTATAACCCAGAAATTGCTGTATTCCCTTGACATTAGTAGGTATGGGAAAATTACGTATAGCCGACACCTTATCATGGACTACTTTAAGACCTTGGCTTGACACCATGAAACCCAAATATATTAATTCTGTTTTGAAAAATTCACACTTACTAATCTTTACCCTTAAGTTATGTTGTCTTAATCTCTGTAGTACTAGTTCTAACTTACGTAGATGTTCTTCTAAGGTGTTGGAAAAGATTAAAATATCGTCCATATAGGCATGCAATATATCCCCTAACAAGTCTCCAAACACTATGTTAATCATTCTTGTAAATGTTATAGGAGCACATCGTAAACCAAAAGGCATCCGTAAAAATTCATAATGTCCCCTGGCTGTGCTGAAGGCTGTGTATGGGATACTATCTTCTGCTAATGATATCTGGTGAAAGCCTTTAAGTAAGTCCAAACTGGTTAAATATTTCTGACCTAACAAAGACAAAATATCATCAGTACATGGCACTGGGAATCGATCAGGGATCGTCTCCTCGTTTAGACGACGGAAGTCTACGCAGATACGCCATGTTCGATCTTTTTTCTGTACAACTATTAATGGAAAATTATAAGGGCTGTTCGATTTCCTAATGACTCCTTCTTCTAGCATTTTACCTACTTCATCATTTATTTCATTCTGGAATTTCATAGGGAGTCTGTACGAGGGTACATTGATAATTTTCTGCTTGTCCTTTAACCTTATTTGATGCTCGATCACATCTGTTTTTCCTAAGGATCCATCCATAGTGGAAAAAACATCATGATATTTAGTTAAAAGTCCAAAAATTTTCTGCTGAATTTCTTCGTCTTGAATCTCTTTATTGATTTTATTTTTAATAGATTGCAAAAGGGATTCATCCGCAACTGATTGTGAGTAATTGATTTCAGCAACGGTAAGAATACGATGTTTATAAACTTCTACATCCAAGATATGTTGATTTTTGTGAATTACTAAAGTGTTATTTAAATGATTACAGACTTCAATATTACATTGTTGATGTGAGCCTACTGTATAAATAGCTTGTGTGACAGAAAATCCGTTAGTTGTCAAAGTGTCGGAAAGGATTAATATTTCAGATCCCGGTAATGTTTTCTTTATTTGCACTAATAAATTCGAAGGTACGTTTGGCTCGATAGATTGCGTGTAAGATGATATTACGGGTGAACGAGAATTCTGCTGGGTCGCGTATATTATTTCTTTATTAGTGAGAAAAGTTATTGGTTCTTCAACGTACGTTACGGTTACATTTGTCGTCTCCTTTTTATCCAAAACTGATTTTAAGGTATTAGAAGACTTATAGAATTTCCCTTTGATATACACGCCGTGCTTGGCAGGGGCTAAGATAATGTTTTGATTTCCCATAGATGGGTATCCTATAATTACAGCTGGATACATATCAATGTTTTGTACAACAACAAATGTATAGGCAAACGTGCGTTTACCGACTTTGAATTGAACATGAGTCATGCCTATTACATTTAATTCATTATTTCCTATACCCGAGAGTCTAACTCCGGATTTTTCTATCGGAAAGTTCGAAAACAACAAATTATATGTCCTCAAATCCATGATATTACGTGGACTACCAGAGTCAAAAAGTAACGTAAAGGATTTGTGTTCTAAATTTACAGCATATAAGGTTGGTCGTAACTCATTTTGGCTTATTATTGTATGAATTCGTTGCAAATCTACTGGAGCATGCACTGTTTTACTTAATTCGGCCGTGTGTTTCATAGGAAAATCTATTGCCTCAAAATGATCTGATAAAGCATTAAATTGATTATTCAATACTATTGATGTTGACATGAATGACCTTGACCCAACATCACTCTCTTCCCCACTGGAGTTAATTATGTGGTATTTGCTTTGCTCTGCACATTCTGAAAATTAGTCTGACCTTGCGAGGTCTGGTTTGACGACCCAGGCTCAGCGATATTCGAAGAAGTGTTTTTTTGTTTTGGACTCTGAACTACATTGACATTTGGTTGTTTCTTCTTATTGTTAAAATGAGGATTTTTCTTTTTATATCCATATGGAACTGACTGTGGAATTGACTGTGTATTTCTGGGATTCTGTTGTGTCTTACACGAGTAACATTGACTGTACGAATGAGTGGAACTATTATGTACTGAACAGAATTTCGTTCTGCAGTCCGCGATTAAGTGACCTTGACGTTTGCAATTATAACACGTCATTCCCGCAACTTGACTATTATTAACTATGTTCACTGTTTGTGGCTTTGTTTCATTCTTTGCAAAAACTTGAGTTAACACGGGATCGAGATCTGGACACTTAGCCATGGGTTTTTTTATCTGTTTATATACATCCAATTCCGTACTTGTAGGCGTTAACCTTTTATCAAAACACCGCACTAAAGCTTCAGGCAACATAAGTGTCATGCAAGTTAAATACATTAATCGTAAAAAATCTTTCACGGAGATGTTATCTCTAGTAACCCAAGTGGAATTACCTAAAATATCCTGATATTCATTAAGCCTATCAGCTATGAGAGCTGCTCTCTCAATAACATTAAGCCGATTCATAGTGGCTTGATTAAGTGTATTTCTTAACGTTAATACCCCATGCAAGGCTTCTTCACCCCCATAGACCGCGCATAACCTAACTTTGAAATCATCCTAGGTAACTGCTTCTTGAAATGAAACACCTCTTAAATACGCACTCGCATCCCCCTTAGAAAAATCTATAAAACTTATAGCTTCTTGTAATTGTACAAAAGGGTCTATGATTTGTTTGGTATTTAAATGGGCATCGACGGATGAAATCCATGACTCCACATTTTGAGGCAAGAACCCATTAACCCGACCCTGAAAAGGAAGGATTGCAGACCTGGCATTTACAAGCGTCACAATCGGGAGAGGATTAATCTGTCCTACGCCACTAGGTCCAGGGGTGGGGCTCACAGGGGGCGTCATGACTGCTGTATTTCTTTTCCTATCTCTTCGACCCCTTGCAATTCTATCAAAATATCTATATGAAAACAGACGTCCACTGCGTAAACGCATAAGCTCTGAATGACAAAGATTATAATAAAATTCCCCAAAACAATGCTACTAATCCCAAGACATTTCCCGAGAATTTCTGAAAGAAAAAGGAATTAGCACAAAGAGAGAAAAAATTCTAGATGAGAATTTGGAGTTGAACACAGTTTCCTTTAATGAAAGGAAAATAAAAGATTAGCAAACCACTCACCCCAGTAATAATCGACTAACGACTCGTGATAACTACACTTCACTGCCCAAACTGAAATGAATTTGAAAATTGTACTTAGCTTTTATATGGTTCTGTGCGATGTCGTCACATTCTCTCTCTCTCTTGATGTTTGTTAGCGATGTTTCGTCCTAGTTTCCGTTGAATGTAGTGCTTCCTGGATATGTTTTGTAAGCGTTGAACGTCAGTCCTTGGGTTTCCTAGGATGTTGATTGAAGATCCAGTTCATCAGTTTGTATGTATAACATTCATCAAATGTTGTAGACTTCGATGGACTATGTTACTTAGTCAAAATTGTAGATTCATTAATGTTGATTTCTTGAAGATCTTTCTCTGGTTTTTACAGCTTTATTTTTTATTTCTTGAAGATCTTCCTGTAATTCTTAGAGTATTATTATTAATTTCTTGAAGATCTTTCTCTGATTCTTAGAGTTCAAGCGCTGCCACCATTTATTAGTGTGCTACTGTTATTAACACACATTGAGTATGTGTTGTTTGAGATGTTGAGTCTTGAAATAAAGTTCATCATTGTAACTTTAAAAATGGTTTATTCTCTAAAAACAACAGTGTTAAACATCTCCATCACAGGAGTGTAGCTGGTTTGGTCGGATGACCAATTCAGGTGAAGTATAGATATGAACTGCCTAAATTATCGATATCACAGATATCGTATGTTTAGTTGTCTCAGCATTTAAACACAATATGTAAACTTTACATTTGTCTCGGAAGACACCTGCATCCGGTGACGACACAATCTTTCACACGGTATGCATTTGTGTTGATGCTTCAGAAAAATGTTACATTGCCGAGGGATGCAAAATACATCCTGTCATGATTTTATCTGACTACAGCAAATCTCACGCTAGCATCTTCATCCACAATGACATATTACATCATGTGTTTTAAACATGTATTAACTAACTATTTCATTTATTACATATTTACATAGTATGTAAAGTAATGGGCCAAGAACTCTACCTTCTGGAACACAGGATATCACATTCCTATACTCACTATGGAACCCATCAACAATAACTATTTGAGATATATTACTTGGAAAATCAATAATAATGGTAAGGAACGACCAAAGTTCTACTGATTCAACTGTTTGAGTTTTATAATGAGTGCCTCATGATTAACACAGTTAAAAGCAGCACTAAAATCTAGGCCAATCATACGAACTTCCTGACAATAATCAATGGATTTCTGTACAGCATTGGAGATTGTAAGAAGGGCATCACATGCTCCAAGGCGTTTACGAAAACCAAATTGCAAACTAATGAATAGATGATTACCTTAAGCATATCTATTAAGACGTTTTGCCAGAAGACGCTCAAAAACTTTAGATAATACGGGAGTTATGGAAATTGGGCGGTAATCAGTGGGACTTGAGCTACCATAAACACATTTACATAGAAGAGTAACATTACCAATCCTCCAACGAGTGCTAAAAGCTCCTCTTCTTGCTAACTGGGGTAAAATAATAGATAAATTTGGAGCTAAGAAATCTGCTGTCTTTATAAAAAACAATAGAAATACTATTAGGGTTTACACATCCGTAAGCGTCAAGGTCCATTAACAGAGCTTTAATTTCACGAGATTGAAAAGCTAAACTAGTCAGTTTAGCCTCAGGAAAACATGAATGAGGAAGTTCAAGTTTTTCATTACTCTCTTTACTGTCAAAAACATCAACCAAAAGAGTTGCCTTTTCCTTTGGACAGTGAGAGACTGAGCGATCTGGTTTAAGTAAAGGAGGAACTGTTGCATCTACACCAAAGAATGCAGGTTTAAGGGTAGACCACCATTTATGTTCCTGATTAGTACCAGAAAGGGTTTCTTTTATGGTTAAATTGTACTCCTTTTCAGATGAGGCATAAACTCTGAGCAAAAGCTGGAAGCTGAGTATAGTTATTCCAGGTCAAATCAGATCTGTTACCCTTCCAAAGATGATAGGCCTTCTGCTTCTCCAAATAAGCGCGTCTATAATCATCATTGAACCACGGTTTGTCCTTCACTCGGTATCTTTGCACAGGAGAAGGGATACGCCTATTAACCCTGGATAGGTACGGTCCTCGGACACCCCTTTAAGGGTATACTCGGACGCGAACGACCCCGACGGCAAAAAAAATTCTTGAAAAATCAGTTTTTGCAGTAACCTCCTTTTTTCTTTTGCCAAAAAAAACTTCAATGAATGCTTAAAACAACTGTAAAGATAAATACTACTCATCTGCAGAAAAACTATTTATTATAAATATTTTAAAAAATTAAGTAGAAAAAAAAGACCTGACATAAAAATTCATAAAAAAAAAGTTTATACATATATACACAAATCCTTTTAGGAATTGATTCTTGAATGTTTAGGACACATCTTGATGTATTTTGGATGAAGTCAGACCCATGGAGGTGAAGATCTGAAATGAGAAAAAAAGGGTAACTTTTTTTGGCCAAAAAAAATTGTCCAAATTTCATGAATTTTTTTGGGTACCCAAATGAAATAGGAAGTGGCTAATTTTTTTAGGGAATAAACACATGTTATCCTAAAATAGAAATATGTAAAAAAATCTTCATTATTTTGTAAATTACATTTATATCAGGGGCCATATCTAAAGGTAATTTTTTGAGTACTTGGAAATTTCGTAAAAAAATACATATATTAAATATATAATATGATATTTATGCAGGTAAAAATATACCAAAATATCACAAATTCTATAGGGAACAAGAATATATATAGATAGGGCAGCTTACGCTTCGGATATGTCCACAAAATGGCCGCCAACCACACTGACTCAGACTCCCTAATCTGCCACTTGAAATGTAGAAAGGGTATGTCAATTTCAAGGTGTTATTTACTAATCTAATTATTATTGGATATGCATAAAAATTGTATGGTGGGTTGCTGGATAATTGTCGATTATTTTACGACTATAAAATTAAAATTCTGACCCAAAAAATTTTTTTTGAAGGGAAATAAAATCGAAAAAAAAAATGTAAAACAATATTTTAGCTAAAAAAAATTTGATGATATTCAATCAAAAAAAAAGTAAACAAAATTTTCCGACAATTAAACATCTAGAGGAATCATTACTCTGTGATAGTTCCTTAGTACGTAGTAATTTTGAAAGAATTGGGAAAAAACGAAAAAATGGCAATCACCGGAAAATCGAACACATACCTATATATACGCCATATCTGGCTAAAAAAAAGATAGGCATGGGTAGCCAGATCATCTAGAAACACTTTCCAACACTATAAAAATATAAGTTTTGCGACACTACTTGCCAATTCCTTACGGTAACATGACTAAGC
>NC_090758.1:31605197-31623002 GCF_036898095.1 Palaemon carinicauda | reverse complement strand
GGATATATAATGAGAATAACAGATGATATATGGGGCAATTATTATTAAAAAAAATGGGCTCCTATAGATTGTTAAAGAAGCAGGGGAAGGAAGAGAAAACGAAGGATTGACGAGTTTAGAAATTTTTTCATATAGAGGCCATAAAAAGTCTGGTGTGGAAGGACATGTCTGAAGCCTTTGTCTTGCAGTTAAAAACTCATGACTGATGGTAATGATAAAAATTAAATATATATATATATATATATATATATATATATATATATATATATCTGAGTGGGGATACCTCACAATACTCAGTGAAACTGTACTAGTCAAGAAGACTAATACCAGGTTGGTTTGCTGTAAATGATCAGACCAAACTCACCCAATATCATCATTTATTTTCTAGTGTGGTGATGTGAACTGGCCAAACCCCAGACATGAATTAAGACAGCAACTGGGGCCTTTGTCCTGCAGTGCACTAAATGTATCTGCATTTTTTGATATTGTTGGTTTATAGACTATGCATAGATATGTATGCTTAATGTTTTTACTAAAAGCTGAGGTATCTTCAAGCATGTAACTTCTCTCTCTCTCTCTCTCTCTCTCTCTCTCTCTCTCTCTCTCTCTCTCTCTCGTGACGCAGTTAAGGCTCTCATCCAATGATACTGTTAGCTAAAACCAAAGACAAATAGTCGGGCTATTCTTTGCATAGCAACATCACTTAAAAGCTTAGAAAACGTTTGAATCCATCTTAATCTGTCACTCAAGGAAAAATATTTCTTTTTAATCTGCTTTGAGGTCTTGTTTCGGATGCGTTTATTGTTCTTTTTACCTCAGTGATCGGTTGGATATATATATATATATATATATATATATATATATATATATATATATAATTAACACAAAAATAAAAAAATACTTCCCCCATCATTAAAACAACAAATAATCCCACCTAGACTACATTTCCTGTCGATCCATGGATGAATAATTACGAGTACTATCAATATCCAAAAGACCTGATTCCTCATTAGAGAAGAAATGTATTTCTTTCCAATCTTTACCGCAAGATTCCGAATCCTTGACTCAGCGATTCCAATATTTGCGATAATTGGCTTCACTATCCACGCAAGGAACAGATATTTGATTCCAATTAAAAAAGGTCTCTCTAGTTGTCTACCCAAATGGGGATTGGAGGACATTTGGGATTTATTTGGGAAGTCTCGAGTCGATGTAGTAGTTCGGGAGAAGTTTTGTCTCTGTAACGGCTCCTCACTTAACGAGATGCTCTTCAGTTTGGTGTAATTGAATTTGATTTGATATAGTTTTCTCCATATCTGGATTGGATGTTCTTTGATTAATTATTATTATTATTATTATTATTATTATTATTTTTATTATTATTATTATTATTACCGTATGATACAAATTTCTCAAAAAGGACTAGTTTCCTATGAGGAAATAAGATTAGGCCTTTCCATTTTCAAGAAATGAAATTAAGCTCTCATTTTCTGGTAAGAGCTAAAACTGGTCTAAAAATCTGTATCATTTATAAAGTGTAACAGAAATCCTTAATGTAGAGTTCAACCTCGTAGGGTGGAGTTTTTCTTGCCCTGTATTTACCCCTTTTACCACACTTCCCATCTTATACATGTTATGCTCTCATGTGTTATTAATAATAATAATAATAATAATAATAATAATAATAATAATAATAATAATGATAATAATAATAATAATAATAATAATAATAATAATAATAATAATAATAATCCCTTTAACTAAAAATAGCATGGTTTATGAAAAGATCTCTGCGGTAACATGAAAACGTACACATCAATCATACTTCAAGGAATGTAATATTAAAACCTTAGAAATTGCAGTGTGAAAAAGGGTTCTTGCTGTTCTTGCTGTTGTTTAGAATATAAGTTTCTCTCTCTCTCTCTCTCTCTCTCTCTCTCTCTCTCTCTCTCTCTCTCTCTCTCTCTCTCAAATGCAAATCCATAAACATGACACTGGTAGGTGCACTCTGGAATCCAGCTGTTAAATCGTCAGTCTCCATTTACCATTTGTCATGTGCTTCCCAGGTCTCAGGAAAATATTGGAAAGTCTCTCTCTCTCTCTCTCTCTCTCTCTCTCTCTCTCTCTCTCTCTCTCTCTCTCTCTCTCTCTACTCCCCGATGCAAAATAGCAAATGCGATCTCTTGTATGTGGGATGGCTTAACTGGAGATGGAGACCAGCGAGATGGACGTGGGTGAAGGAAGCATCGAACCAAGACAATTAGGTTGGGAGGGTTTGGGCTTCAGGAGCTAAAGAACGAAGTCAGAATAACATCAAACGATCCGCTGGAAATGGGTCAGGTCAGTTTAAGAGAATCATACATGTCGTAAATATGGATTTTTTTGCATTTTGAATTATTTTTATATCAATGATGAATACACTTATATTTAACTAGACTACACAACCGGCTAAATATTTACAGTTTAATATTTATACATATATGCACATGCACTCAAACACACTCCTGTCTCTAGGGTATGACTACTCCCTACTCCCTATAACCCTAACAGAGGTAGAGGGGGGGGGGGAAGCTGCTGGGCGTGACCGAAAAGAATAGTGTATATGGCATTAGAATAGAGTCTGCTTGAGGAATGTTTTTGCAACATAGACATCATTGAGAAAATTACAGTAAATTTTTCTATAGGATGAATTCGAAGAGTAAGGATTTTGGTGATTAGACCAATAAGAGAAGGACAGCCTAAAAACGGGAAATAGTAAAAGAAGATATTAGGGTATTGTATGGACGTGTAGAATAGAGATAAGAGGTATAATCAGAAATGATGTGATTGGAAGATCAGTAATAAAGAGGAAATATTGAGACTATAGTAAGTTGGTCATGTTATATGACGGCAGGGGGCCATGTCTGTAAGAGTGCCATGAACATAAGTATGGATGGAAACAGAAGAAGGGGAAGGACAGAGTTCAGAGGGAGATGTTTTAAAACAACCCCGTTATAAGATATTAATTCAAATAATTTTCAAGGGATATTTTCAACTCTACCTTTTTCCTTGAATAGTTTTCAGGGCAAATACCTTATAAGGAAGTTAAACTTACTTCTTATCATTGGATATTTTCAACCAGAGTATTTTCCCGGAAAGGTTTCAACCTAACCCTTTTATAAGTGAACTAAACCGGCTTCTTTTCAAAGGGATGTTTTCAAACCCTAAAATATTCTGGAATGGTTTCAAAGCAACCTTCTTTTAAGGTAATCAAAACATACTGTTTTTCAAGGGTCGTTGTCAACCCTACCTTTTCCTTTGAAAGCTTCCAAAGCAACCCCATTATAAGGGAGCTAAACGTACACATTTTCTAGGAATGTTTTCTACTCTACCCTTTTACTTGGAAGGTTTTCGAAGGAAACATGTTAAGGTATCTAAACCTACTAATTTTCAATGTATTTTTTCAGCCATATCTTTTTCTTAGAAAGGTTTTCAAGAAATCATTTAATATGGGAACTAAACCCACTTAATTCTAATTGACATCTTCAACCATACCGTTTTTCGTTAAATGGTTCAAAGGCAACAGCGTTATCAGCGAACTAAACCTCACTTTCAAGGGATTTTTTCAACTTTTCCTTCAAAAGGTTTCAACGAAACACCCCTTTCTAAGGGGAAGTCTCACCCTAATCCCTTTTCCAAATGATGTTTTCATCTCCTGGTTCTACATAGAAGGTTTCAACCCAGAGTCCTTATCGAAGAATGTTTTCAACGCGTGTCAAAACAATGATATAAAATAGCAACCTCACATGGAAATATGTAAAAGCTAGAGACAAAGAAAATTAAGGTTTAGAAACTTTATTTCGTACATTCTTACATTTGGTATAATTATAATAACATCCTACGATCAAAAAAAGATAGATCACGTACGTACATCTGGCAGGCATATCATCGTCTGTCAGAATATCATCTTTCCTCTGAAATTGTTGACCGAGTATCATCGTCTGTTAATCTTCCAGTTCATTTGCATTCAGAGGCATTATAAGTTTGGAATTGCTTCTATTTAGTGGAAATAAATAGTACATAATTAGTTTTTTAAGTTTGTAATAATTCAACATTGATATGATTACAGTTTATACACATTATCTCAAATTGTCATTAACATAATTGATAAAGACTTTTAACAAATCTCATGAAGGAAAATTGATAGATTGAGTATTTTATTTCGAAAAGTTTTCAGCCTAACTGATAACCATAAAAATAACATGATATGAATTGAATATATTGAAAAAAAAAAAAAATATTTTAATTGACAATAGGAATATTAGAATTTATCAAACTCCAACCCTAAACATCCCTGAGGAGGCCCTCCGCACTTTGAATGGAATATGAACTAGGAAGGTCCCTTCTACCACACACAGGGGGCCACGCCTATATACAGAAGGATGGTCTAGCAATGGGCTTTCCCTTTGGTGCGCTCTTTGCCAACTTTATATGGGAATTGTTGAAGAGAGGGTTTTCTCATGAATACGTCGTCCAGAGGTGTACGTGAGATACATAGAAGATACTTTTGTCATGGCCCTTTCTATCCAGGACATCAAGACTCCGCAGGAGGTTTGGGGAATGCAGCCGCAAGAGGTTTACTGTCTAACATAGCAAAGATGAACGACTGCCATTCCTGAATGTTTTCATCTCTCCAACCGGATTTGATACTAGTGTGTATGTTAAGCCCACTCTTATACTGCATCTATACTATTGGTCTACCAAAAATGCTACAAAGGAATGGCGTGAAGTTTAAACTATTTGCAGATGACACACAATTTTACTTCTCCATAAATGACATACATAACACTACTGAAACTCTAAACCAAATCCTTGATAGTGTTAGAGAATGGATGACATTTAAACAACGTATGAACAAATAATAACTCGGTGCCGATATCTAGTAAAGTTCGAGATCTAGGTGTATTTCTTGACTGTAACCTGTCTCTAAATGCCCAAATAAATAATGTAATAAAAAAGTGCTGGATATCATATAAGAAATATTGCGTTTATAAAAAAGTACCTGGATGAAAATTTTGTTAAGAAACTTGTGATAAACTGTCTTATTACCAGGATTGACTACTGCAACTCTATCTACAACAATTTACCAAAAGTCCTACTTAAGAAATTGCAAAACATTATAAACAGAGGAGCAAGACTGATAAAAGGTGTCCCTCTCAGACAAAGGATCACCCCTATACTAATTGATTTACACTGGCTGCTGATTAAAGCGAGAATTGAATTTGAAATATGTGCAATACCGCACCAAGTTAACAGAACCAGCCGTCCAAAATACTTAAGAGAATTGCTACATATTGCGCAGCCAACAAATCGTGTCGAAAAGAAAATAGTTACAGATGGCTTGAAACTGTTGGAACCTAGATTTATATCTACTTTAGGCTCCAGAGCCTTTAAATATGCGGCCCTAAGACTATATAATAAGCTCCCACGAAACATTCAAATGATTTAAGATATTAAAGGTGCGTCCACACTGGCAACATCATGTCTACCGACATATCAACAACAAAGTTGGAAACCTTACAGTCAACATCGGTATACATACCGACAACAATGTATGAAACTTTGTCTGCTGCAATGTCTGGCAACATATTGGCAACACGCGTCAACTTGGTGAAGCCGTCCACATCTCATTCTAGAGACTTGAAAAGTATGTTGGCATGCCCGGACGCACTGTGTATACTTGTAATTACAATGATGTTATATTTTCTGAAACCACATTAAAATGCGTGTAAAGCAGCAATTGCAAGTGTTCTGCTTTGACACAAAATTAGTGTACAATATATGTGAGAAAAGAAACTAATAACTACTAATAAGCAAACAAGCACAGTTTCTTACCTGATATCCAGCGTCATAGGTCTTGTGTAGCTTTGATATCCAGCGTCATAGGTCTTGTGTAGCTTGTGTTTGTCAGCTAGAAACAGCATGATGCTGAACGCAAACCACTGACTCTTATATGTGTCTTCAGCTCCATCACCAGACTTCTTTTCTTGAAATTTTTTTTCAGTTCTCTTCGGAACTGAGTCACAAGGTTCTTCACTTTCTTCTCCACTTCATTTCACTCCATCTGAATATTTTCAGCTATTTCACGTCAGGCGTCTGCCCTCTTGAACCGGTGTTTGTATAGTGCATGGGTCAGCTCCCCGATAACATTCAATTAACTGAACAATATTTTATCTCAGTGTTGTGTGTCTGTCCGGGTATCTCCAACCACATCGACTCGTCCACACCAGGGTTGCCAACATATCACCAATAAATCCCTACCAACATCTTGACAACAATGTTCGTCAACAGTCTAACAACTTGTTGCCTACAAAGTTGTACACAGTGTTGTCGACATGTTTTGTCGCTAGTGTGGACGCACCTTAAGGCTTTCAGGAGGAAACTGAAGACTTTCTTTTTTCATGAGTCTTTTGACAGTGACGATTCAACAGTAAATCAACAATATGTTACTTGAAAAGATAGATACTTTGGGAAGAACAAGGTAAAACGACAGTGGAGGTCTTGTAGAGAGTGGGGTTCCCCTTCTATATGGGACCGGAAAAGCAGCCATCAAACACAAAACACAAAACAATGATCTCGGCTTATGCTTAAATGGACAGTGAATGCCCTACCAGGTACAAGGACTCCACCATCAAAGCCTACATCCACAGAGCCTTCTCCCACTGCTCCTCTTGGGCTGCCACACACCAAGAACTCGATTGAGTCGCCAAATCCCAGTGAACAATGGCTACTCTAACAGACAACTTAGTCGTAAAAATGAGATAGCCATGAACACCTAGTACCAGGGTGAAAAATCGTCTTTGAACACCACAACTACCATCAACCTTTACTATAAAGGGTTCATGCATTGGGATTACCAGATGGATGAAAAGGCCATGAGAGACATAATAAAGAGTCAACAGGTCTCTCATCATGAGGAACTACTCAGCCCCGCCGACTAAGGACATCCTCAGACAGAACAACGTGGCCTATTCCTACATATGCCCTGTTCCAGGATGCTCTGGACGCTACATAGGAATGACCACTGTGCGTCTGTCAAAGAGACTGTCCTATCATATTCAATAGGGTGCAATAAAAGCGGATGCCCTCCACGTCCACAACAACAACATTAAACGTGAGGAAATAATTAGGAAGACCAAGATCATCGACCGTGCTCCAGATAGCAGGAGACTTTGCATACTTGAAGCTCTTCTTATACAGAGAGAAAACAACTCTTAACACTACCCAGGAAATGTTCCTCCTCCCCTCCTGTCGAAGGAAGAACACACGGAAAAGTAACCAAACCAACCATGACGTCTCCAATAAAGAAAACCCAACTGATCAAGACATAACCAACCCTAACAGCTTCGATCAGCAACCGGATAGTGCCTAGCCTATATACTCTCTCAGCGAGCGCTCTCACCAATCAGAGCCCTGCTCGCAGAGGACAAGATATATACTCATCACTAATGAGTGAGTGGGAATGCAGTTTGACTATTCTACAGCCACTCTCGGAGAGTGGCTCAGCCAATGACGATCAGCCATTCTATTCACTCTGCCCAAGACACCAGAGGCCGCCAATGTAAATTTGCTGCCTCTCTCTCTCTGCCGAAGCTAGATTTGCCGTATATAAAGAAGTAGCTCTCATCGTTTCCAACATGTGTTCACTGTATTTTTCTACCCGAACTGTAAATTTTACCTGATTTGTAAACTTTACATTAAAACCTTGATTAGCCAATTATTCCAGAATATGACTACCCGCCATGATGGATGACTTTTGCTCAGTTAGTGTCTGTATGCAGTAGTCCTGAAAAGAAGATAATAAAATCCATTGAGAAGTCGGAGTATAAGATCATTGCAACTGGGGCAACCATTATTTTTAAAAATCTATTATTAATATTATAATTATTATTATTATTATTATTATTATTATTATTATTATTGGTAAATATCTTGCAAAAACACACACAATTATGGTACAGAGTACAAACAATTACAAAGCTATATTGTATTTACATCAAACAAAATCGTGCTCAAAAAGAAGAAAAAAAAAATAATCATTTGCATATCTGAAAATTATGAACCTTATTTAAGTGGACCAAATTTATTATTGCTCATTTACAAACATTATTCCAATGAAATTCATTTATCAATATATGCAAAATCATTCATAAAATGACGACTCTAAAGAATTATACGGATTGAGGTTTTTCAGTCAAATATCATTGTTTGTTTATTGAAAGTGTGGCTTAGATATTGCTCTGTCTGTCTGTCTGATTGCACGTTTGACTCTCTCTCTCTCTCTCTCTCTCTCTCTCTCTCTCTCTCTCTCTCTCTCTCTCTCTCTGTTTCATTGATAATTCAGGATATACTTTTTAGATGTTGAAGGTACTCTGTCTGTCTGTCTGTCTGTCTGTCTCTCTCTCTCTCTCTCTCTCTCTCTCTCTCTCTCTCTCTCATTGATATTTTAGGTCATGTTTTTAGAAGTTTAAAGCTAATCTCTCTCTCTCTCTCTCTCTCTCTCTCTCTCTCTCTCTCTCTCATTGATACTTTACGTCATGTTTTAAGAAGTTTAAAGCTAATTATAATAATATTTAAAAACCTCTATTCTTTTGTCTCCTCTTTACTTTCTTTTTCTATTTATGTATCTCTCTTTCAGTACTCCATTGTCCAAATTTACTCCTTCAAATAATCACTCTCCCTTCCTCTATTTCATTAGTATATTGTTTTTAACTCTCTCTCTCTCTCTCTCTCTCTCCTCTCTCTCTCTCTCTCTCTCTCTCTCTCTCTCTCTCTCCCTTTCAATAGAGAAAAACAAGTCGTGCATCCCAAACTAGATTCAGAAGTTCTGCTAAATGTCGCAGAAGCTGATAAATCCGTCAAAGTTCTTTGACAAATTAGTTTGAGTCGTCCAAATCTGTCACTTCTACAAAATTTTATATTAACCTGCCTGCTTCACTGGCGATTGTGTATAGCAGAAGGATAATAATGAATTATTACGTAAGTGCATAATGCTTTGCATACATGCATGCAAGTATCTGGTGTTTCCTTGTTACACAAACATGCGTTCATGAATTCGGAATTGTATACTCTAATAAGCATTTTATTTTATTATTCAAATGAATTCCAGCTGACTTATCATTATAGATACATAATCTTTGTATTTTTTTCAAAGTTTATATACAATCATACATTTTCAGTATGATTTCACATTTAAGTATGGCTTAAAAAGAAAATATAAATTAATTTTAATTTAATAAACATCGATCACTTATCCCAAAAGAAATTTTCTCTATGATTGAGATAGAGTGCAGATGACGTACATAAATCCAAGTATTTTTAGGAAAACCTAAGGATATGTGTTTACTTCAAATCACGATGAGTTCTTTCAACATGTTTAAGGAGACATAAGAAGTATTTTATCACCTTGTTTGTGTGAAACCTTATCAGGTAACTGTTAGATAAGTTGTATCCATAAATTATCTTAGTTATAATGTTATGAATCTAGATACTTTATCAACGCTGAGGATTTGATATGATGTAATATATATATATATATATATATATATATATATATATATATATATACATATATGATAAATTTTTGCACATTTTTACGTGTTTTTCATATTCAAATAAGCCATATATATTTTTGATATATCAATCTCTGGATTCTCTTAACGACCTCGGGATCAGAGCCCCAGGTGAAATCACACAAAGACAAGAGCTTGGCTCCGGCTGGGAATCGAACCCTGGTCGGCAAACTTATACAGACAGTGACTAACCCACTTGGCCACGAAGAAAGATAAAAGTCAATGACAATTCTTCTGTACTTATACCTGTCGAATTCAGGTATTTTTGTACTTAGAATTGAAATCAACCCATCTTCACCATCGTAGCTAATTGGTAGTTTGTTACTTGGCATTCAATTAATGATAAATTTTGCACATTTTTACGTGTTTTTCGCCTGGGGCTCTGTGAGTAGTTTAAAAATCAAATATTTCGAAGTTTTTTTTTTAGCTATTTTGGTAAAATATCTAGTCTAAGAATACGTATATATGTTTTGAGATGAATATATATATATATATATATATATATATATGAATATATATATATATATATATATATATATATATATATACATATATATATGTATATATATATTTATATATATTATTACTAGCTTTCCTACAATATTAGTAAAAAAAAACAACATGCTATAAGCCCAAAGACTCCAACATAGAAAAATAGTTCAGTAATGACAAAAACTAAGAAATGATTAATTGAAATAAAACACTTATGAACAACCGTAACTACTCAAAAATATTCAATATTTAAACTAAAAAAGGGACTTATGTCAGCCTGTTCAATATAAAATGCATTGTCATTGGCATCAAATTAGAAGACACACGCATTTGGAACTTCATCTTTTCTTAACGAGGTTTGTCCTTGTTAACTTGGAGAACGTGATTTATTCTTATTCAGGTCATTTGTAATAGTTAAGGCCTTTTCCCTGTTCAGGGGAAGTTGATGGTCCATTGCAAAGTTATACCTAAAGTAGTGCCGACATAAGAATTACGTTTACGTGGTTTTAGGGGAGGCAGAGATGCTAAGAACTGTTTTGGGAGTTATTCAGGATACAGGTTGCATATTACTAGTGTACGCGACCCGTCAGGAATCACGGCTAAATGTTTATGAATGCACATTCCGACACATGCACAGCCACACAGCTTCTACCCTTCCTACCCACTCCCCCTTTTCTAAATCAAGTAGTTATGCGTGTGACAATAACACTGAGTGTCACCTGAGATATGTGTGTATATATATATATATATATAATATATATATATATATATATTCATATATATATATGAGTGTGTGTGTGTGCGTATGCCCGTGTGTGTGTGTGTTTGCGTATGATTATGTATGTAAATGTATCATGAAACACACACAAACGCACCTATATATATATATATATATATATATAAATATATATATATATATATATATATATATATTTATATATATATATATATATATATATATATGTATATATATATATATATATATACATATATATATATATATATATATATACATACATATATATATATATATATATATGTGTATGTATGTATATATATATATATATGTATATATATATATATATATATATATCGTGTGCGTGTATTTTTGGGTGTGTATGTGTGTGTACATATATATATATATATATATATATATGTGTGTGTGTGTGTATATTGTCCTTGTCTCGTAGGATTTTTATACAGGAGAGGGGGTTCCCAGCCCCCTCGTCCCGTCCCTTTTAGTCGCCTCTTACGACACGCAGGGATAACATTGGAGCTATTCTAATTTTTATATGCCCCCGCGGCCACAGGGCTGTGGCACACTTATAGTCAAACCATTCTGTCGTGGCCACTGAGACGATTTCTGTTCCCCTGTACAGCGTACCCATGTCAAAATATGTCGACCACTTTAAGGAAAAATGAACACTGCGGTTAGAGACGAGCTATCCAAACTGAGTGAGACTAATGTTAGCCGTTAATGACAGATGATATTCCCCAAGGTATACCCAGGGTGCATCCTCACCTTTTTCACTAATCTTACTGGATTAAGACAAGATTAAATCTGCGCTCTCTCTCTCTCTCTCTCTCTCTCTCTCTCTCTCTCACTCTCTCTCTCTCTCTCTCTCTCTCTCTCTCTCTCTCTCTCTCTCCTGTTATTCTTGTCGAGCATACAGTATGTATTTCATTAGGTACACTGTTAAATAAGCGTAATTTTAATCGGACATTATCCGTAAAAATATACTGTTCATAGCCCTAATTCAGTAAAATATTGGAGAGAGTCATTTTTACCCTACCCTGTTATGTTATTACGGGTTGATGATCATAATATCACCATTTAACGTCAATATTTCCATTTATTAGACGGCCAAATGCCTGGCAACATTTATTACTGGATTTTTACCGTTTTTTCGGCATATTTTTAACAGTGTAAGGTATTCATTTCTATAAGGATAATTACAACCAAAGTACATGTCCCCCAAAATCAGAATCCCAGGATATTTGCTAGTTTTATCCTACCGTCTTAATATGACTCCACAGAACTGAAGTTTGAAATCCGATTGACCTGTCCTTGGAGGTCTCAAGGGTAAATTTATGTAGCAATTATCAGCGAGCTATATTTAATCCCTTGGATGGTAGATCTTGGGGTATAAAATGTAGTGTTTGAGACAGAGACTGCATTTATCTATCAAACATAAACCATGGAAACATCTCCAAACCGTGTTCTCCGTCCCAATGCCAGGGAATTAGTACACAGTGTGTACAAGTATTTCACAAAAGAGAAGATGAACCGCGGCCCTTTTACTGATGTCACCAAAGCATGTATCCGTACTTCTGAAGCCACAAATGTTCCTGAAAGAACAGTACGTAGAATCATCAAGGAGGGACGAGTCACGCAAGAAGAATTTGGAAAACCGAAATTTCAAGATAGAATTAGGCTTCATCCTTGTCCTGTGACTGCTCTAGACGACTTTGATAAATGTGTTTTAAGAAGAACAGTGTTAAGTTTTTATGCACGAAATGAAATCCCCACCCTTGAAAAAATACTGGCGGAAGTTAAAGTAAATATTCCATTCAATGGATGCAAAGAATCTCTAAGGTAAGTGCTACATGATATAGGTTTCATTCATGCTAAAGTCAATGGAAGGAAATTTCTTTTAAAAAGAAGTGAAGTGTCAAGTGCAAGAAGGGTTTTTTTCGAAAAATTAAGAAAGTGAAAGAAAGTGGAGATCACCCTTTTGTTTATTTAGATGAAACCTGGGTAAATCAAAATTATTGTGTGGGAAAATGTTGGTTGGATAAAAGCGGGAAAAAGGCAACAGGTGTTAATCCTCCAAGTGGCAAAGGCAACAGACTCATAATTGTTCATGCTGGCACCAAAGATGGATTTATACCAAATGCTGCTTTAATTTTTCAAGCAAAAAATGACGGGGATTATCACAAGCAAATGAACCATGACGTATTTCAAGACTGATTCAAATCAAAATTATTACCAAACATTCCTCCGTCATCAGTAATTGTCATGGATAATGCTTCCTATCATTCGGTGAGAACTGATAAGCCCCCAACAATGTCAGATAGGAAAGCATTGATTAAAGAATGGCTTGTTAAAAAGGGAAAAGACCCAAAAGATTACTTGACTGAAAATGAATTGATAACGATGGTCAAGTCTCTGACTGCATGCCAAGAAAAAAACTACGTAATAGATAATATGGGCCTAGAAAAAGGCCATAAAGTGGTAAGGTTGCCTCCATTTCATTGCCAGTACAATGCCATAGAGTTGATATGGGGGCAAGTTAAGCAGTATGTATAAAAAAAGAACAACTTCAAAATGAAAGACTTAAAATCGCTGTTAGAAGAAGCTCTAAATAGTGTAACAAGAGAAAACTGGGCTAATTCTGTGAGGCACGCTGAAATACTTCAAAAGGAAGATATGGAAGCAGTCCTTTCTAAAGAACATTTGTTAGAGTCTTTTATTGTTGAATTGGATTCCTCTGATGAGGAATAAAATTTATATACTATACATGTTGAGTCAAAATCAACTATGTACAAACAAATAAAATTCTTATAATTTAAATATTTTCAAGTAGGCTATCGATATATATTGTGTTTATTCAATTACTTAGGATTTATATATATATACGTGTATATATATGTGTATATATATACATACGTGCATATATATACATACGTGTATATATACATACGTGTGTGTTTATATATATATATATATATATATATATATATATCATCTCCTCCTACGCCTATTGACGTAAAGGGCCTCAGTTAGGTTTCGTCATTCTTCTCTATCTTGAGCTTTCAAGTCAACATTTCTTCATTCATCATCTACTTATATATATATATATATATATATATATATACTGTATATGTGTATATATACATATATACCGTGTATATATATATATATATATATATATATACCGTATATATATATATATATATATATATATATATACATTATAGATATATGTATATATATACAGTATATATATAGAGAAAGAGAGAGAGAGAGAGAGAGAGAGAGAGAGAGAGAGAGAGAGGGGGGTGGGGTGGGAAAAAGATACCTCGAAGATTAAACTGACTATTCCTTAAAGAAATCCTAATCTTATAAGCTGGATGACCATTGATTGACAGTTGTGACCCCGACCGCCATAAGTTTGGAGATAAAGAAACCCTTCCAGGGTCATTACAAGCATTGTTTATGCTTTGATGTACGTTTTGAACATATATATATATATATATATATATATATACATATATATATATATATATATATATATATATATTGTAGTGTACCAGCAAAAAAGACGATAACCAAGGAAGTATTGTAAAGATGATTTTATTTAGACGATTTAGTACAGTTGTAAAGAAAGGGTGAGGAAAATGGGGTGCCTAATCTTTTAATCTGGCTTTATCGTTGTTTTCAAAGGTTTTCGACTTGTCTCTAAAGAGTGATTCCTTCAAGGGAAAATGAACCAAGTGTTTACACTCGAACACGATACCTTTTGGAAATGAGCTCTTCTCAGCGGCCACGACAGAATGGTTTGACTATAGCAGTACCAGCTGAACTCGGTTGCGTCCCTGGTTAGGCTGAAGGAACGTAGAGAGTAGAGGTCCCCTTTTTATTTTGTTTCTTTGTTGATGTCGGTTACCCCCCAAAATTGGGGGAATTACCTTGGTATATGTATATATATATATATATATATATGTGTGTGTGTGTGTGTGTGTGTGTGTGTATGTGAATAGATGTTAAAATACATATTTACAGAAAATTTGGTTGGATTTGTTCACTGTCCAGCGTAGTGATGAAAACTTGCCAAACCTCAAACATTAATTTTATTGTTTGAGGTCTTTCTACTGCAGTGGACTGAAAGTAGCGGAATTTTTTTTTTTTTGTCACATATATATATTCTCATATATAACCATCACCGTTCCATTATTTCCTGTTATTTAATCCAATATTCACTGCAAATTACTTTAATACTAAATCCCTGCATTTAACAATCCTTACTTACATTTCTTTTCACATTTAGTACCTCATTAACTAATCTATAGCAACTCATAAACTCGAAACCCTTAAATCAGATGTTATTTCAACAAGTACCAGCTAAGACGTTTAAGGTTAGAGCTGTTGCCATATTTCCTTAACGTAATTCATGGCTTTCATTTATATAAAAAATGCTATATTGTAGAAATTGCATTTATCTATATAAGTGTTGCCACTGTTCCCAGTATAATAAGCTTCATATAATCATTGTTAGATCAGTAGAGGGTAGAACGTGGCAACGCTGGTATTTATAGGAGAATCTAAACCTTTATATCTGTGTCGGAGTATTTTCCACAACCATTGTACATTGGATGCATACTCAGTTATATCAAAGTAAACAATAATAATGTAATGCTAGTATGCTGTAAGTATTTACAAACTTATTTTTTATATAATAACTACTTCTCAAACTCCAACCTATACTACCCTAGGTGTCTATGAAGACGTTGAACTTTCACACTTCAAGAGATCCTTCAGATCAACACTTCAGCAACTTCGGGTTGGTAAACCTCTACCTGAGTTGATGCTCGGATTTTTTTGCTATAAGATGCATAAACTCGAGGGCGTTTCGAAATTACTTAAAATATTGTTTTGTTCGTTTTGGGAAGGAAATATTTTGCTCCAATTATTGGGAAGTTATGTGAAAGATGTACGTGAGATTGTTTGACTCGACTAAATAGAGCCGAAAGATTATCCATATGAACACAGCCTTCTCTCTCTCTCTCTCTCTCTCTCTCACTCTCTCTCTCTCTCTCTCTCTCTCTCTCTCTCTCTCTGTAGATATAAATGTATATATAAACTAACACATGCATACACACAGACAGACACACACACACACACACACACATATATATATATATATATATGTATATATATATACATATATATATATATATATATATATGTATATATATATATATATATATATACATATATATATATATATATATATATAAATTTAACATGGAATATTTTTCTTTATGAGATTTGGAATTTTCAAAATAATTTTGGATGAACATTTTCCCAAAAGATCCTTTATATCGAAGTTCAATATCATTACGCTCTCAATGTTGTCTTGAAAGATCCTGTATGTACAAGTGCAATTCCATCACGTGTCAAATGTAGTCCTGAAGAAGAGTCACAAAGTGATTCAAAATCTATTTCGACTCTAATTGATAAATGGGAAAACGTTGAAGAAGTTTTCCTGTTATTTCCAAAACTTTCTTGAGCCCAGGTTGTCCGGAAGAATATCCCCTTTGATTTTTTGGACACCACTGAGACATTATCTATTTCTTTTAAACGTAAAGTAATATATATATATATATATATATATATGTATGTATATATATATATATATATATATATGTATATATATAATATATGTATATATACATATATATATATATATATATATATTATATATATATATATATATACATATATATATATATATATGTATATATATGTATATATGATAAATTTTTGCACATTTAAACGTGTTTTTTTCATATTTCAAATAAGCTATATATATTAATACATTAAAGTCTGGATTCTCTTAACGACCTCGGGATCAGAGCCCCAGGCGGAATCACCCAAAGACTATAATATCAGACCAGCCGGGATTTGAACCGTGGTCCAGGATATCTGTATGCCAGTGACCATAACATTCAGCCACGAAGAAAGATAAAAGTCAATGACAATTTTTCTGTACATATATCTGTCAAATTCAGGTTTTCTGTACTTAGAATTGAAATCCACCCATCTTAACCATCGTAGCTAACTGGTAGGTTTGGGACTTGGCATTCGATTAATGATAAATTTTTGCACATTTAAACGTGTTTTTTTTCATATTTCAAATAAGCCATATTTATTAATACATTAAAGTCTGGATTCTCTTAACGACATCGGGAATGATATTTTATTAATACATAAGATTTTCCAAATTTTCAAAATTACATGTTGAAAAGAATACTGAAAATACTTTTGTTTTATAACTGGTATTTTTGAGTAAAAATAGTCTTTAAAAATGATTGATTATAGGAATATTATTACTGATTACATAAGGGATATGATAAATGCACATTATTCAAAAGACCTATATATATATATATAGTATGTATATATATATATATATATATATTTATATATATATACACACACATATATATATGCATATATATATATATATATATATACTGTATATATACATATATATATATATATATACATATATATATATATATATATATTTGAATAAAACACAGTGTCAAAGTTGTTATGGAGTATAGTGATGAAATATTAGTAGGAGTTTTTTGAAGGTAGATAATGCCGCAATTCAAATATTTTACAAACGTTAAAGAATAAAATACAGATGTTAAAACTAAATAGAATTTGAATCTATGTTTAATTTACTGATTCTTAACTTCTATTAGATATTTAGAAAAGAGACTTTGCCTCTGATATAGAAACTGTGATTTTTACCTATGGATTTTTCTCCTAAGGAAGACGAGTTTGAAACTTCATTATGTATACAAGGATTATGTTAAATCCTTTTTGATCCTGAGGGATAAAGACCTCAGAGTTTAGAGATAAGATCTTCGAGTTCAAGGGCTCCTATTAGTCTCCTACAAGACGTCC
>NC_090758.1:31590197-31597697 GCF_036898095.1 Palaemon carinicauda | reverse complement strand
TACTATTACTCTCTTTTTTTATATGCATACATACACCCACTTTCTTCTATCCGTTCTTTCCAATCCACGAAAGGAAAGTTAAAATCTCAGGATAGGAGTATATTTCCATTCTTTATGGTTTCTACATATATCATCTATTTTTTTCTATTATTATGTCGAACTCCGTAGTATTTGGGGGTCTGTAAGCTACAATATTCATTAGTTTTTCAAATTCAAATTCTACCGCTATCAATTCACATTCTGTGTTGCTGTATTTTTCACAAACTTTTCCTTGATTTATTTCTCTTCCATATATTGCGGTTCCCCCTTGATTCCTATTTTTTCAGTCTGATCTATAAGTTTGCAAACCCTTTATCTCGTCATCACTGCCAGTCTCTTGGGAATGCCATTTTTTACTTATATCTAATATATCTATTTTTTCAATTTGGGTTAGTTCTTCTAAGAACTCTATTTTCTTTTTATAGTAACTCGAGACTAAACCTTGTGCATTCATCACTATTATGGTCTGTGTTTCATCCCCATTTTTTAATATTGGTAATAATATGGATTATGAAGCTCTTTTCTTCATTTCCAGGAATTCTGCCATTAAAAATCCCACTTTCCTATTATATTTGCTCTTTCGCCTTCATATTTATTTTTGTGTGTGTACCTGCATTTATCCCCCTATATTCACCAACCCCTGGCATTATAGATGCATTCTTTGTAATTGGGCTCTAAATGTGCATTTTTGGGTTGAAAGGCCTCATATATTGTGGCCTTTGGTGCAGAGCGTGGTATATACTTGGCCTGCTTTTTTTGTTTCTTTTTTCTTTTAATTTTTGCTTTCATTTTTCTTTTCAGTTTGCTGAGTTTTCTTACTTTCATTCATGGTTGCAGGATGCATATATCGACATTTTTTTTGTTGAAACTGCATTCTTTTCCTTCTTTTATGTTATTGCATATTTTTGGATGGAGATCTCTGCATTCGTCTCCATATTCGTCTAAATACGCACATTTACCATATATTTCATAATTATGGCAAATCTTTTGATGCTTGTAGTAGCATCTTTCGCCAAATCTGCAATTCCTTCTTTTCAGCAAATTGCAGACTATATCTTTCTTTTCTTTTTTTCTTGTTCTTGCTCTTCCCTAAAAGTATTTAGGTCCGGTTAGAGTCCTCTTAGGTCTAATATTTATTTCCATCTGATAATTCATTTATTCATAAGTATGTTGTTGTATTGCATCATAAGATAAATCAATAATTTCCTCTGCATCCTTACACATATCCTATTCATTTTTCTCTTCTTCTTCTTCTTCTTCTTCTTCTTCTTCTTCTTCTTCTTCTTCTTCTTCTTTACCTTCAACTATTTGCAAATTTAGTCTCGACTTAATTATATTTTCTATCCAGACTAAGCATGTTGAGCAGAATACCTTTGTGTCTCTATTTTTTATTTTTTGCACTATTTCAGCACATGTAGGGTGTGTTGGAACATGGCAGGCATTGCATTTTCTAAACAGTTGTTGAGGATTATTAATGGCATACCATATCTTACATATATTGAACCATTTTGGCATTCTTTTTACCAAAGCATCAATCAGTACATTCACCATATTGGACTTCTTATTTTTCTTTGATGGAATGTGTTGATTAGTGTAGACTTTTTATAAGTCTCTTTATCCATTGGAACTTCTTTTAGAATTTCTTCTATTATTTTGCTGATGTTTTCCGCATATTTGGTCCAGTTTGTTAGATCATATTGTTTCAATATGACTGCGAAATATTTTTCCGTCGCCCTGGTTGGAGTTACTAGCGACCTCTGTTATCAGACGGTCGAGCTCTTGTTTCGCAAAACTCATGAAATTTACTTTTGCTAAATGCAACAATGTCCCCCCAAGCTTTGCCTCTATTGATTAGATTTTTAGTAATTCACAAAGTACCTATCCTATGCCGAAAGAGAGAGAGAGAGAGAGAGATGAGAGAGAGAGAGAGAGAGAGATTGTTTAAATTCAATACATATAGCTTCTTCCTGAGAGAGAGAGAGAGAGAGAGAGAGAGAGAGAGAGAGGGAGAGATAGAGAGAGAGAGAGAGAGAGAGAGAGAGAGAGAGAGAGATTGTTTAAATTCAATACATATAGCTTCTTCCTGAGAGAGAGAGAGAGAGAGAGAGAGAGAGAGAGTAAGAGTCAAAATTGTCTTTAAAATCAGAACAATTAAAAAAATGCCTACTTGAGAGAGAGAGAGAGAGAGAGAGAGAGAGAGAGAGAGAGCGATAATTTTGCTTAAAGTTAAAACCGATTAAGAAATGCATACTTTTTATCAGAGAGAGAGAGAGAGAGAGAGAGAGAGAGAGAGAGAGAGTAAAGGAAACCATGGAAAACCAAGCCTTTTGAACCCAATGCTTCGTTTTCATGTAAACATCCAAATACAACCGCGGAATTTCTCAATAAATTCTTGCTCTATTGTAGCAACCTTGAATACAATATCCTTTTCATCAACTGAATAGATCTCAAATGTTATTGACATTTTCACCTATCAATTATTATTCCCAGAAATTGCAAATTAGAATTCATCCTGATCAAAATTGAATTTTCATCCTCTGTTCAGGTCCCAGTTGGCAGGAGGTCATTATATATATATATATATATATATATATATGTATATATATATGTAATATATATATATATATATATATATATGAATTTGTAACAAAACTTGTTAGTTGAGTCATTTATCTAATTTGGTGTTTCGTTTGTTATGGTCATATATATGTATATAATGTAGATCCTGTTAATGTATTTGTGGTGAAAATTAAAGGATAAAAAGTCATTAAAACTAGTATTTTTATGCATTGGGAGAGGATTCAGTTAGAAAGGTTTATGATATAAAGAAAGCAAGAAGAACGTGAAAATAAAAATGAGCTGCTTGTAGTGTGGAAGGCATTAGACCAGCTGATCATAAGCTCTCTTTGTAGGTGTAGTAAGTAACTATTAAAAATGTTTTCGCAGTCTAGATTTGTTTTGGAGGTTTCTCTCTATATAATATCACCATAAACATTAAACAAGACTTTAAAATTCCAGCAAAATTCATATAAAACTTTATAGTTATTATATTGAATATTTCATCAGTCAAAAAGGGTAGTATGTTTCCAGGAAACTCATGGAAATGAATTTCTTTTTTTTTTTTACTTAACAGTTTACTTCACTAATTATAGAAGCTTATTATCCTTTCTTGCCCCTTTATTACATTTCATAGAATTTCATTAATAGGTATTGTCATTATGGTGTTGAAAACATCAGTCCAGGCTAGTATCACAGTACCCTCATTATCCATGCTATACACAACGCAGTGAAAAATGGCCGTGAGGGGAGGGGCACTTCGTTTGAAATAGATTCACCGGATGGTGTCACGTCTCCAGAGATTCCCGGTTATCCTCCCCCCCCCTCTCTCTCTCTCTCTCTCTCTCTCTCTCTCTCTCTCTCTCTCTCTCTCTTTGTATTTTTTCCAACAAGTACCTGGCCTTAGACTAGCTATGAAGATGACCACATGGCAAGCTTGTATCGGGAAACGAGAGTGTGTTTACGTGTCACAGAGTTTGTAATGGCAACGTCTGGCATATGAGCGTAGGAGGGGGATAGCTCTTACGAAACGTTTAGGATTTGGATGAACTTTTTTACAGATAATACTTGTTAAATTTTACCAAGAAGGTAGTCTGTAATAAGAGTTAGGATAATTCCCGATACAGTTTGAAGTAACACTAATTCATATAAAACCAGATAGAAAGAAAGACAATACACAGGTTAACCAGTTAGAACAGGGTTGGAGAAATAATTCATGCCTCTGATTTATGGTGGAATCCATTTAATACCAGGTACGGTCCCGTGTCGACCAATTCTCGTTGCATTGAGTATAGTTTAATGCCCAATAATAAGAGATCCCTGACCCCGCTGCACAACGTAAAGTTTAAGATAAGTGTTCTATTATTTGTAGAGTACAGGCAGTAACACATAAAAATATTTATCGTTCTTTATAACGTAAATATTGGATATTTGGAGTAACACCTACATGGGTATCACTAGAAATTACCGGTTATGTAAGTGGAACACCAGACTGGTGTTAAAATAACATATACGGTACCTACTGCCTCTCTGCTATATGACAAAACTCAAGTGTCAACCAAATTGATGTCTATACTTCAAGTACAGAGGATTTTTTTTTATCCTTTACATGTTTCCAGATTTATTCGATCATCTTTCGTGAGAGGTTCAATGTCTTTCCCCACAACCTTACTAGTTTGAGTGTACTATAAGGATATACATCATGCTTGCTTTTGATAATTATGCAGAGAACTTGCTTTCTTGTATCTGAAATTTTGGAATACATAGTAGAAGCCTTACTCATTTGGTAATAATAATAATAATAATAATAATAATAATAATAATAATAATAATAATAATAATAATAATAATAATAATAATAATAATAATAATAATAATAATAATAATAGCTAAATATTGATTTGTCCTATAAGGTACTGAAATCCTGCAAAAAAAAAAAAGCCCCCTAAACAAAATTCACACCTGTATGCTATTGGATCCAGCCGAGTTTTTTCAATTAAATCCTTTGGAACTCGATATGGGACCATATTTAGGCAGATGACTCCGTTGATACCAATTGGTTAAAAACACTGTTTTTTCACACCTGGCCCCGATTAAACTAAACTTCATTTCCAGCGAATTTTGTTCAACGGAGGAATTGTTCGTTTACGGAACGCTGGGCCGATGTTGATGGAGAGTTATACTGAACGTGGCCTTATAGGGTGAGTAAAGGAGATTGGTTATTTATTGGGGAGGGGGGGGGGGGTGTCCTAGCATGATGTCGTCGGTTAATTATTTCAGTCTATATGATACTGGTTAACGTTTGGTAAAACGTTGTTCATGACACAACAATGAAAGCAGTATTTTAAGATATTTTTCCCTTTTGGAGCCTTTAGGCTTATTCCATCAAGCTTTTCAACTATTATTTGTCACTTAGCATATAATAATAATAATAATAATAATAATAATAATAATAATAATAATAATATCGTGGTAGGAGACCCTCTTTTAGGCAGGTTGAGTTAAAAGTAATGGCTGCATCGGCAGAGTTTATTTTCTTATCCATTTTTTTTTTTATTTTCCGGATAATTCTCTTCTCTAGAGCGCTGCAATCAGCCAGCAGACTTGAAAAATTCATCAGTCAGGTGAATGACAGAATCGGGAAGACTTCTCAAGTATATTCCCACAAAATACAAGTAAAACTTTCGATACAAAATAGAAGAGACTACGACGCGTTTCGAGGATAAGTCCTTCCTCGTCTTCAGGTAGAGAGTGAGGTGGATGCTGCAGTCGGGTGGTATATATACCCAGGATCAGGATTACAAGTGAGGGGGCTCGAATTTTCATAGGTTTTCATTGGTTGATCGGAGCTGGTAAGATATGGTGTCTGGTGTACGACGATCTCGGCCGAGAATACCAGTCTGTGACGTCATCGGGGGATCTCGAAACGCGTCGTAGTTTTTTACTATTTAGTATCAAAAGTTTTACTTGAATTTTGTGAGAATATACTTGAGAAGTCTTCCCGATTTTGTCATTCACCTGACTAATGAATTTTTCAAGTCTGTTGGCTGATTGCAGCGCTCTAGAGAAGAGAATTATCCGGAAAATTGAAAAATTGGATAAGAAAATAAACTCTGCCGATGCAGCCATTACTTTTAACTCAATAATAATAATAATAATAATAATAATAATAATAATAATAATAATAATAATAATAATAATAATAATGATAATAATAATAATAATAATAATAATAATAATAATAATAAATAACTTATTAAGGAATCAATATCTTATATGATTAAAAATGGAACTATGCTGTTCTTTAAGATAAAATCATTTGTGAGTTCAATTAAAATTCAAATTGGACATTTTGGAGCACAACTCTGATTGCAATTGAAAATGGACTTGTCATTCCATTAAAAAAATATCAACGATTTGCTACTTTGATAACTTGAACTAAGGAAAATATTCCCTGACATAAAATCAAGTTCATTATGGATATAAATCATAATTAATTACTTCCTAATATCATAATTTTCTATCAGATGGAGATATTTTTGAATTTTTGAGTTACCAAATAATCTTTTCAAAATTCTCAGAAAGCCAAATCCTAATGAATAGAGATTCACTCTTCCAGTCACAAGTAGTCACCTCTCACAAAATATATTGAATGATAATGTGCTCCTACATGAATTTACCTTTTTTCCATAAAAGGAATTACTGCTAAAATCAGATAGATTTTCAAAACAGCTTCAATCATCAGTATTTGTTACCTGTTGGCGTTTCCTTTATCTCCTCTTATAAACTCATACCTTTGAATTGAATGCATATATTATTCTTAGGAAAATATTCATTTTTTTAAATATTTTTGTAATAAATTAAATCATCAGGTTGAGGTTTTACTTGGAGTCATCTCAGAATCTAATAGGCTTAACCTAATAGGTAGGGCATGTAATAGACGTACTTATTACGAACAGCCATAACAGATCCCCTCGCTTGTAAAATCTGTCGCCTCTTTTCAATATGGCCCCAAAAACTCCATCACAAACAGTGATTCGACTGTGGAGCGACATCTAGTAACAGCCTCATTGCAGACGAGGTCTTCATTTGATTGAGGAAAGGTTTTAAGCGCGTTCAGAACAATTATTGCGTGCCGTATCCCGGGACGTTTTCGCTAACTACTCTCAGGGGACGCTTTTAAAACTTGTGTTTTCACTTTTCTACAGAGGGGTAAATGTGAGGAGAAAAATAATGGAAGGGGAGAGAGAGAAAAATTGTGTAATTGGAGAGGGCCTAATTACCTAGGCGAATATATCAGAACTTTTGGAGGAACGATACAGCTTTGCGCTACGGCCAAGTTATGGCTGAACGTGGCCGTTACTGTTGGAAGTGGCTCTTATTGTGATTAATTTCTCGATCAACAAGATTTTAACCAACAAATTGCCTGTTTAAGCTTCTCACTCTAGATTATTACGTTATTTGAAGGCCACTTTCTCTAGAAAGAAATATAATCAATGAGATGGCCCTACCAGTATTAATGTATGCATAAGAAACTTGAAGTCTTACGAAAGCAGGAGAACAAAACATATTTACAAGTTAAAGAGCTATGGTACAAGCAATGATAGGAATAACACTAAGGAATAAAAAAGAGCAATATGGATACGAGAGCAAAGTAAAGTACGGGATTTTCTATCATGTATCTAAAAGAAATAAACATGGGCAGGACATACTATGAGAATGACAGATAACACACACACACACACGCACACACACACACACACACACATATATATATATATATATATATATGTATTGTGAACGTATATCAGAAAATTGCGAACCAATCATGATCCCACACATATAAAAGTACAATATTATATATTCATTATTCTGTTGGTTATTTTACTCTAAAGTCACTTAAAG
>NC_090758.1:31578062-31585562 GCF_036898095.1 Palaemon carinicauda | reverse complement strand
TAAGACAAGTGTTCTATTATTTGTAGAGTACATATATTAAAAATATTCATCGTTCTTTATAACGCAAATATTAGATATTTGGAGTAATACATACATGGGTATCACAAGAAATTGCCAGTTATGTAAGTGTAATACCAGACTGGTGTTAAAATAACATATAAGCTACCAACTGCCTCTCTGTTATATGACAAAATCTCAAGTGTCAACCAAATTGATGTCTATACTTCAAGTACAGAGAATTTTTTTTATCCTTACATGTTTCCAGATTTATTCAATCGTCTTTTGTGAGAGGTTCAATGTATTTCCCCACAACCTTACTAGTTTGAGTGTACTATGAGGATACACACCATGTTTGCTTTTTAATAATTATTCAGAGAACTTGCTTTCTGGTATCTGAAATTTTTGGAATGCGTAGTAGAAGCCTTACTTCTTTGGTAGTATAGTAGTAATACTACTACTACTACTACTACTACTACTACTACTACTACTACTACTAATAATAATAATAATAATAATAATAATAATAATAGCTCAACATTGGTTGGTATTGAAAGCCGACACAGCATACGGAAAAGAGAGAAAAAAATCCCTTTAGACCGATGCTTTTAAGCTATGTGATATAAAGCCTGACTAAATAAACTTCACACCTGTATCTGTATGCAATTGGATCCAGCCAATTTTTTTTCCAATTAAATCCTTGGGAACTCGATGTAGGACCCTATTTAGAGAGAGGATTCCAATGATACCAATTGAACAAAAGCACTTTTTTTCACACATTGCACCGACTAATCTAAACTTCATTTCGAGCGGTTTTCGTTCAACGGAGGAATTGTTCGTTTACGGAACGCTGGGCCGATGTTGATGGGAAGTTATAATGAACGTGGCCTTATAGGGTGAGCGAAGGGGACTGGCTATTTTGGGGTAGGGAGGTCCAGTATGATATCGTAGGGTAATTATTTCAGTCTTTATGCTACCGGGTAACGTTTGATAAAAGACAATAATGGAAAGCAGTAATCCAGGATATTTTTCCCTGTTGGAACCCATGGGCTTATAGCACCCTGTTTTTTTTTTTTTTTTTTTTTTTTTTTTTTTTTTTTTTTTTTTTTTTTTTTTTTTTTTTTTTTTTTTTTTTTTTTTAACTGTTGTAGCTTAGCTTATAATAATAATAATAATAATAATAATAATAATAATAATAATAATAATAATAATAATAATAATAATAATAATAAATAACTTATTAAGGAATCAATATCTTATTTGATTAAAAATGGAACCATGCTGTTCTTTAAGATACATTTATTTGTGAAAAAAAATTAAAATTAAAATTGGACATGTTGGAGCACAACTCTGAATGTAATTGGAAATGGACGTGTCACTCAATTAAAAAGAAAGAAATACCAAGGCTTTTGCTACTTTGATAGCCTGAACTTACAAAAATATCCTTTGACATAAAATAAAGTTCATGGTGGATATAAATGATAATTAATTACTTCCTAATTTTATAATTTTCTATCAGATGGAGACATTTTCGAATTTCTGAGTTACTAAATAATCTTTAAGAATCTGAGCCTCTTTTCAAAATCCTCAGAAGCCAAATCTTAATGAATTGAGATTCACTCTTCTAGTCACAAAGTAGTGACCTCTCACAAAATATATTGGATGGCAATGTGTTCCTATATGAGTTTACCTTTTTTCCCTAAAAGGAATTACTACTATTATCAGATAGCTTTGTCAAAACAGCATCAATCATCAGTATTTACTTGTTGGCGTTATCTCCTCTTATAAACTCATACCTTTGAATTGAATGCATATATTATTCTTAGGAAAATATCCCTTTTCTTAGATATTTTTGAAATAGATGAAATTATCAGGTTCTGGTTTTACTTGGAGTCAATTCAGAATCTTATCGTCTTAGAAGTATAATAACCAGAGGCTTAACTAATGGTTAAGACAGGTAATAGACCTACTTATTACGAACAGCCATAACAGATCCCCTCGCATGTAAAATCTGTCACCTCTTTTCCAAATGGCCCCAAAGATTCCATCACCAACAGTGAGTGATTCGACTGTGGAACACCATCTAGTAACAGCCTCATTGCAGACGAGGTCTTCATCTTGATTGAAGGGAGTTTTTAAGCGCGTTCAAAGCGACTATTGCGAGTCAGATCCAGGGACGTTTTCGCTAACTACTTTCAGGGGACGCTTTTGAAACTTGTGTTTTTACTTTTCTACAGAGGGTTAAAAGGGAGAAGAAAGATAATGGAAGGGAAGAGAAAGAAATATTGGTGCAATTGAAGAGGGGTAATTATCTAGGAGAAAATATCAGAACTTTTGGAGGAACAAGACTGCTTTGCGCTACGGCCAAGTTATGGCTGAACGTGGCCGTTACTGTTGGAAGTGGCTCTTATTGTGATTAATATCTCAATTAACAAGATTTTTAACCTAAAAATTCCTGTGTAAACTTCCCACTCTCGATTATAACTTTATTTGTAAGCCACTTTCTCTCGAAAGAAAATTATTTAATAAGATGGACATACCAGTATTCATTTATGCATCAGAAACCTGAGAACAAAACCTAGTTACAAGTTAAAGAGCTATGGAAAAAGCAATGAAGGAAATAACACTAAAGAACTAAAAAGATCAACATGGACACGAGAGCAAGGTAAAGTACAGGATATTCTAACATGTTTCTAAAAGAAATGGACATGGGCAGGACATACCATGAGAATGACATATTACATATATATATATATATATATATATATATATATATATATATATATATATATATATATATATATATATATATATATATATATATATATATATATATATATATAAATTGCGAAAGAACATCACAAAATTGCGAACTAATCATGATCCCATACATATAAAAGTACAATGTTATGCAATTATTTATCTGTTAGTTATTTTGCTCTAAATTCACTTAAAGAAGGTGAGAAAAAACATAAAACAAGTAAAAAAAGAGTCGATATAATAGGTATTGTTATCAGCATAATATTTTTGTGAGAGGTGAAAAAATGTACGTATATTAACATGTATATACAGTTATTAGATTTATGTGAAATTTGTTAATTGATGTAGAGGAACCATTTAGTAATTTTCAGTTCACATCATTGAATGAATCTAATTTTTAAAGTCTTCGTCCTAAATGAATGATTATTTTCTTTCCCACCATTATCCCTATATTAAGGGGTCGGTTGCCTGATACGCCCTCTCCAAAGCCTTCTATCAAAGGCACAATCGTCCACCAAACCTCTTCTCTCCATATCATCTTTCACCTTACCTCTAAAGCTGGGGTAAAACTTGGGCGATACGGACATGGGGATGCGGTGAGCTGTGGATTTTAGCTAAATTTAGAGCATATCACCATACATCCCCATTCATCCCAGTTGTGTTTTGTAACCAAATCCCATGGACCGAGAGGAGCATCTTCACAGGTGCAATACATCCCGGGTCACCCCGCTCCGTGTAAGACTGGCGGACAGAATGAAACCTGTTCCATTTTTTTGCCTAGTGGTGCGATGATGGTCAGGCACCTCCAGTACAATGTGTGCGAGGAGATAACGTATCACATTGCTTGTGTTATGTTCCACAGATATTGCTAACCTAATCACCTCACAAAACTATATATGTGGTATATCTCCCCAAGGTAGATGTGGCAACATGCATCACTGCGCATGCACACAACGCTAGTATATAAAGTGAGAGAGAGAGAGAGAGAGAGAGAGAGAGAGAGAGAGAGAGAGAGAGAGAGAGAGAGAGAGAGAGAGAGAGCTCATTGAAGTATATGGACAACATTGAAAAAATAAGAAATATAGTTGATCAAATACTCCTATGCAGTTATGATTTGAAAGAGAGAGAGAGAGAGAGAGAGAGAGAGAGAGAGAGAGAGAGAGAGAGAGAGAGAGAGAGAGAGAAGAGTCCATTAGATCACGCTACATATCGCATGTATTTCATTTACAAAAAGATCACTACCACAATGTGCCGACCAATTGAGATGTCACAACTTGCCCACTACGCCGAGATCTCATATACAACTGTATATAGCATGGCTATGTATCCCAATGTATCACCCTTTTTGCTTTGTGCCTGCAATGTGTATCTCCCTTAGTCGCTTACTCTGCATTAAGAGTCAGGTTTGCCAGTGTCCTTCGTTTCAAAAATATGTGCTGGAATATCACCTGTAAGCACCTGCGGTATTAAAATTTTCGGGATTTTTCCATATCTCCTCTGATCGCCAAGACATATGGCCCAAGTGTGACTCCAGCATAATCCTCGTAAATGACTCTATGTCGGGTTCCCTGTGTCTGTCTTAATGTTCTCCACAAACTGGCTCCTCCCAAACCCCCCTTATTCCCTTTCCACTATCCATCCTCAACACGCTCTCACAAATTCTAAGTGGTAATATTTACTACGCCTGCCATTTTTCTCATTTCATCCTTTTTCAGTCCTTCAAGGAGTGATATTTTTATAATCCACATCAGCATTCTCAGCTCTGTTCTCTCAAGCTTTGCTTCCTCTTTTCATCTTAAAGCTGAAGTTTCTTATCCATACATTAACAGTGATCTTATTACTGTGCTGTATATATTTTTCATATGCAAATATATATTTGATAAAATATATAAGAACCAAATGTTGACTATTAAAACATTTCAGAATAAAACAAAATAAAATAAAGAAAATTGGAAAAAGATAGGCTAGGAAAATAGCTTTATTTTACGATAATAAATACCATAGAGGGGAAATGATTCGATGTATTTTAATCCTTTATACTTTATTTTATTCTATATTTTCCTACAAAAAGAAAAAGGTAAGCTTATTCTACATAATCTTTATGTCATTATCATCCACATCTATGAAGATCTAAACATTAGTCATATCAATTTAAAGAGTCTGAATATTAATATTCTAAAAAATAATTTCATTCACATACAAAGAAAGTGTTTATTTACAAGTTGTTTATAAATATACAACATTACAGTAAATACACACACAAAAAAAAAAAAAACCTCGAATACAGGAATATTCAATAGGAAGTTTCTTTGAAAACCTGTTAATTTTCTCTGCTATATTCAAGATTTTCTAAAAATATTCAATTTTTCAATTATCACTGAGGAGTGTTTATATAATTTGAAATTTCAACTAAATGTCAAAATTCATCTATTTGTAGTATATACTGTATATTATCAGTTAATCCTTTCCAGCATTGTTCAAAGTATTCACTTTCATAGCATTACTATTCTTTATTGTCTGTCATCTCATTTCTATATATTTTTTTTCATTAATAAACACAAATCTCATTCATCCTCTTATAATGGGATTAATCTTTCAATTTTCTCTTCAAATCCTCTTGTTTTAATTTCATTGTTTTATTTTTCATTAAACACTGAAACAAGTCCTATCTTTATTTTAGGTTTTTAGTTCATTAATATATATATATATATATATATATATATATATATATATATATATATATATATATATATATATATATATATATATATATATATATATATATGTGTGTGTTTGTGTGTGTGTGTGTGTGTGTGTTTATATTCCTCTTTCCATTATATGTGTTATTATTACCTTTTCTTTCTTACCTTATCTTTCTTTTCTTATTGCTGATTTTTTTAGTATCATCTTCTTATCTTGTTTCTGATAATGAACTCCGTTTGTAATTTTCTAATATTTTCCACCACAATACTTGCATCCATTTCAATAAAAGGTTCCAATATTTTCAACATTTTCTTATTCCTTTACTTGTAGACATAAAAATACTCTATACAGCTGCATACTCCACAATAGGTCTACATTGTATAAGTACATGATAACATATTAAAATACATTTTCAAAATCTATTCGCAAACCGATTTGATTGGAAACCAACATAGGAATGGATCCGAAAATTTATTAATTCAGCATAAAAACACTTCAAGTCTTACTCCACTCGAGGGTCACCCGAAACGAGTCAGCTTTGGAGCCAGCTGAGACTGAGGTTATCACTCAAGATGGCCGCAATCGTGAGTGAGATGAGAAGTGTCAAGGTGTATGGTTTTGGTTGCTGGCCTGATGAGGGGGGCATTCCTGGAATTAAAAGGAGGAACTGTTTACAAAAGGTTTTATACATTTTTGAATTGGTATTTCTAAATGTTTATTGAGAGAGAGAGAGAGAGAGAGAGAGAGAGAGAGAGAGAGAGAGAGAGAGAGAGAGAGAGAGAGAGAGAGAGAGAGAGAGAGCATTCTGAAACTTATATGGAAACCTGTAGGTAAAATATATACACCCAAACCCACACCCACACACACACACACACACACACACACACACACATATATATATATATATATATATATATATATATATATATATATATATATATATATATATATATATATATATATATATATATATATATATATATGTATATATATATATATATATATATATATATATATATATATATATATATATATATATATATATATATGTATGTATGTATATATATATATATATATATATATATATATATATATATATATATATATATATATATATATATATATATATATACATATATATATATATATATATATATATATATATATATATATATATATATATATATATATATATATATATATATATGTGTGTGTGTGTTTGTGTGTGTATATTTATCTGTAACTTTGTCTGAACTCCCCCTTTTCTTCATTGTCACTTGTCCTAACTTACCATTTCTGTAATTATCATTTTCCCGAATTCCCCTTCCTTTTATTTACTTTTGGACAAAATTCCCCTTTCTGTATTAATCTTTGTTTAATCTTACCATTTCTGTATTTATCTTTGTCCAAACATTACCTTTCTGTTTTTACCTTTGTCTGAACTTTCATTCCACACTTACTTCTCTATATTTACCTTTGTCCACATCTACCTTTTCTGTATTTACCTTTGTCTAAACTTACCTTTTTTTGTCTTTACCTTTGTCCTACACTTACCTTTTTTGTTATTATCTTTGCTAGAACCTTCCTCTTTCTGCATTTAGCATTGTTCATACTCCCCTTCTCTGTATTAGCCTTTGGCTAAATTTCCTTTATTTGTATATAACTTTATGTGAACATCTCACTTCCAGATGTACCACCTACAAAACGTATTCTTATCCGTATATACCTTTTTTTACCGTCCCCTTTTAGCTGTATCATAATTTTGTCTGAATTTTCTCTTGTAATTATACCCATATCTGGAAACCACCTTTTGCATTTCCCCTTCTCCAAACTTCCCACTCCAATATATACCTGTCTGAAATCTCCATCTGAAGTTCCTTTATTTGAATTCACTTTAACTGAAACCAACCATTATTAAATTCACCTTCAGCTGAAGCACAATATTCTTCGATTCAACTTCCTCTGAAACCAATCACTATTTAATGCACAGCTGAAAGCCACCACTTTTGAAATCACATCTGAAACCCACCACTTTCCAAT
>NC_090758.1:31565562-31568062 GCF_036898095.1 Palaemon carinicauda | reverse complement strand
CAGAAGATATATGGCTATATATTACTATTAAATATATAGCTATAGATTTCTATAAGATATATGGCTATAAATCATCATAATATATGCAAATGTGAATAGCCATAAGATACTTAACTATAAAGCATCATATTATATAAGGCTATATATTACTATAGGATATACAAGCTATATATTTCCATAAAATATATGCCTATAAATCATCATAAGATGTATGGCTATACATCATTATAAAATATATAGTTATAGATTTCCATAAGATACGTGGTTATGAATCATCATAAGACATGCGGATATAAATCACCATAAGATACCTAGCTATGAAACACCATAACATACGTAAGAGTATCCTCACATAACTTATCTCCGATCATTAGGCCCAGAGAGAGATAAATTGGACTCAAATCCATGATGATTTAATCAAAAGAAATGAAAAAAAAAAATGAAAATAAGAAACCAATTCTCCCTCAAAGTTCTTAAATTACTGAAGAGCAAACCAACCTAGTATAGGTGAACCTGATTAGTATAGATTTCTTGATTAGGTGATATAGAACCCTATTCACTACATTAACAAAAATATGTATGCATATATATATATATATATATATATATATATATATATATATATATATATATATATATATATATATATATATATATATATATACATATATATATATATATATATATATATATATATATATATATATATATATATATATATATATATATATATATATTATATATATATATATATATATATATATAAAAGAGAGAGAGAGAGAGAGAGAGAGAGAGAGAGAGGAGAGAGAGAGAGAGAGAGAGAGAGAGAGAGAGAGAGAGAGAGAGAATATCTTGATATCAATATATTCCTCGAAAAATAATGCCTTTCTTCGAAGGTAAAAGTTCAGTTCTCATATCTCTTATAAACATCTCTAATATTTTTTTTTTTTTATAGATTAGATTAGAATTCCAATGCCAATCAAATTCCACTTTTAAGGAATTAAGATAAAAAAAAATAATAACATTAAATGCTTATAATAAAACCTAATTTTTCAAATTAAGTGTTTTTTTTTTCTTTTGAAGAAACTCCCATGGAGTATATCAATTGAATTATATATTCAAATCAATATATATATATATATATATATATATATATATATATATATATATATATATATATATATATATATATATATATATATATATATATATATATATATATATATATTCTAATGGTACATTAATGGATATTTAGTCAAATAAAGATCTAAAGTCAGTCTCTTTCAGCATAGAGCGTTTAAGAGTTCAAGTTCAATATCTAAATTGACTATATTCCAGAGTGAGATATGCTTCAGTAAGGTATCTGATTCAATATGACTTCCATAAAGGCTTTCAGTGACGGAGGTAATTTTATTCCTTAAAAAAGAAAATTATTTTTTCTCAGAATTAAATCAAATGAAACATTTACATGGGTCTCCTTCTTTTTTTTTTAATCAGCACCAAATATTTTTTACGAAAAATTCTTACAACCGAAATCATTAATGATACCACACAAAATCTACCAATTATTAAATGAATTTTAATAAATCTAAAGGGGACTTCAGAATATTGCTTTTTGAAAGATCGGAAAGTAATTAAATCAGCATGGCAGGCATAGTAAAGATTACTGAGCTGATAATAGTGTCACGATTGAGCTGTTGTGGGGGAAGTAATTGAGGATGGATGGTATGGAGGGGGGGGGGGGCGCTTGGGAGGAACGTGTAAGGGGGAGAAGATCAAGAGGTGGCAGAGAATGAGAGGTAGACATAAGGCGAAGGGGAGATATGGAGAGAAGATATTTATTGGAAGGCAATGCCTTTGATAAAAAACATGGGAGAGGACACATTCAGGCCAACTGACCCCTTAATATATAGAGATAAATATTTTTCCTATCTGCTTAGTAAAATATCTTATCTACTTATATATACAACATAATTAATATCCTAATCAATGATTTGTAATTGTTAAAGATATAGCAAATAAATAATACCTTGCATATTGGAAAAATTACAAAAGTTTTATAATGAATTTGTAAATGCATATAAAAAAGATATTTACATGTATATTCTATGATATTATGAAATACATTCTCTACTGTATGTAGGAAAATTTATATGCATTTAGTAGTCATTAAGCTATATCATAAAAAGTTAGCCTTTTATATATTCCACATTAGATGAAAAAATTAATTTCAAAACAAACTGGCTCAAATTGTTCAAGCTATATTATATGAAGCATGTTCTTATAACAAAATACACAATTATACATTAGTGTACAAAAAAAACTATATATTTGCTCGAAATCCTCTATAGAGTAACGAGCATGAGTTCAATACGCAAACACACACACACACCTATATATATATATATTATATATATATATATATATAATATATATATATATATATTATATTGTATATATATATATATATATATATATATATATATATATATATAGATAG
>NC_090758.1:31559036-31565062 GCF_036898095.1 Palaemon carinicauda | reverse complement strand
GATCTCAAATGTTATTAATATTTTCACCTACCAATTATTATTCCCAGAAATTGCAAATTGGAATTCATCCTGATCAAAATTAAATGTTCATACGCTGTTCAGGTCCCTGTTGGCAGGAGGTCATATATATATATATATATACATATATATATATATATATATATATATATATATATATATATATATATATATATATATATATATATATATATATATATATATATATATATATTATATATGAATTTTTAACAAAACTTGTTAGTTGAGTCATTTATCTGATTTGGTGTTTCGTGTGTTATGGTCTTATATATATAATGTAGATCCTGTTAATGTATTTGTGGTGAAAATTAAAGGATAAAAAGTGATTAAAACTGGTATTTTGATGCATTGGAGAGGTTTTAGTAAGAAGTGTCTATGATATTAAGAAAGCAAGGAGAACGTGAAAATAAAAATGAGCTGCTCGTAGTGTGGAAGGCATTAGACCAGCTGATCATAAGCTCTCTTTGTAGGTGTAGCAAGTAACTATTACAAATGTTTTCGCAGTCTAGATTTGTTTTGGAGGTTTCTCTCTATATAAGATCACCATAAACTTTAAACAAGACTTTAAAATTCAGCAAAATTCATATAAAACCTTGTAGTTATTATATTGAATATTCATCAGTCAAAAAGGGTAGTATGTTTCCAGGAAACTCATGGAAATGATTTTATTTTTTTTTATTACTTAACAGTTTACTTCACTAATTGCAAAAGCTCATTATCCTTTCTTGCCCCTTTATTACATTTCATAGAATTTCATAATAGGTATTGTCATTATGGTGTTGAAAACATCAGTCCAGGCTAGTATCACAGTCCCTTCATTATTCATGCTATACACAACGCAGCGAGAAATGACCTTGAGGGGAGGGCACTTCGTTTGAAATAGATTCACTGGATGGTGCCACGTATACAGAGATTTCCGGTTATCCTCTCTCTCTCTCTCTCTCTCTCTCTCTCTCTCTCTCTCTCTCTCTCTCTCTCTCTCTCTCTCTCTCTCTCTCTCTCTCTCTCTCTCTCCTCCCTCTCTCTCTTTGTATTTTTTCCAACAAGTACCTGGCCATAGACTGGCTATGAAGATGATCACATGGCGAGCTAGTATTGGGAAACATAAGTGTTTACGTCACACAGAGTGTGTAATGGCAACGTCTGGCATATGAGCATAAGAGGGGACAGCTCATATGAAACGTTTAGGATTGTGATGAACTTTTTTACAGATAATACTTCTTGAATTTTACCTAGATGGTAGTCTTCAACAAGAGTTAGAAAAATTCCCGATACAATTTGAAATAACACTAATTTATATAAAACCAGAGAAAAAGAAAGAAAATTCACTGATTAACCAGTTGAAGCAGGGTTGAAGAAATAATTCATGCCCCTGATTTGTGGTGGAATCCATTTAATACCAGGTACCCTCCCATATCGACCATTTCTCGTTGCATTGAGTATAGTTGTTATGGCAAATAATTGAGATCCCTGACCCCGCTGGACAACGTAAAGTCTAAGACAAGTGTTCTATTATTTGTAGAGTACATATATAAAAATATTCATCGTTCTTTATAACGCAAATATTAGATATTTGAGTAATACATACATGGGTATCACAAGAAATTGCCAGTTATGTAAGTGTAATACCAGACTGGTGTTAAAATAACATATAAGCTACCAACTGCCTCTCTGTTATATGACAAAATCTCAAGTGTCAACCAAATGATGTCTATACTTCAAGTACAGAGAATTTTTTTTATCCTTTACATGTTTCCAGATTTATTCAATCGTCTTTTGTGAGAGGTTCAATGTATTTCCCCACAACCTTACTAGTTTGAGTGTACTATGAGGATACACACCATGTTTGCTTTTTAATAATTATTCAGAGAACTTGCTTTCTGGTATCTGAAATTTTTGGAATGCGTAGTAGAAGCCTTTGGTAGTAGTAGTAGTAATACTACTACTACTACTAGTACTACTACTACTACTACTACTACTACTACTAATAATAATAATAATAATAATAGCTCAACATTGGTTGGTATTGAAAGCCGACACAGCATACGGAAAAGAGAGAAAAAAATCCCTTTAGACCGATGCTTTTAAGCTATGTGATATAAAGCCTGACTAAATAAACTTCACACCTGTATCTGTATGCAATTGGATCCAGCCAATTTTTTTCCAATTAAATCCTTGGGAACTCGATGTAGGACCCTATTTAGAGAGAGGATTCCAATGATACCAATTGAACAAAAGCACTTTTTTTCACACATTGCACCGACTAATCTAAACTTCATTTCGAGCAGTTTTCGTTCAACGGAGGAATTGTTCGTTTACGGAACGCTGGGCCGATGTTGATGGGAAGTTATAATGAACGTGGCCCTTAAAGGGTGAGCGAAGGGGATTGGCTATTTTGGGGTAGGGAGGTCCAGTATGATATCGTAGGGTAATTATTTCAGTCTTTATGCTACCGGGTAACGTTTGATAAAAGACAATAATGAAAGCAGTAATCCAGGATATTTTTCCCTGTTGGAACCCATGGGCTTATAGCACCCTGTTTTTTTTTTTTTTTTTTTTTTTTTTTTTTTTTTTTTTTTTTAACTGTTGTAGCTTAGCTTATAATAATAATAATAATAATAATAATAATAATAATAATAATAATATTAATAATAATAATAATAATAATAATAATAATAATAAATAACTTATTAAGGAATCAATATCTTATTTGATTAAAAATGGAACCATGCTGTTCTTTAAGATACATTTATTTGTGAAAAAAATTAAAATTAAAATGGACATGTTGGAGCACAACTCTGAATGTAATTGGAAATGGACGTGTCACTCAATTAAAAGAAAAAAATACCAAGGCTTTTGCTACTTTGATAGCCTGAACTTACAAAAATATCCTTTGACATAAAATAAAGTTCATGGTGGATATAAATGATAATTAATTACTTCCTAATTTTATAATTTTCTATCAGATGGAGATATTTTCGAATTTCTGAGTTACTAAATAATCTTTAAGAATCTGAGCCTCTTTTCAAAATCCTCAGAAGCCAAATCTTAATGAATTGAGATTCACTCTTCTAGTCACAAAGTAGTCACCTCTCACAAAATATATTGGATGGCAATGTGTTCCTATATGAGTTTACCTTTTTTCCCTAAAAGGAATTACTACTATTATCAGATAGCTTTGTCAAAACAGCATCAATCATCAGTATTTACTTGTTGGCGTTATCTCCTCTTATAAACTCATACCTTTGAATTGAATGCATATATTATTCTTAGGAAAATATCCCTTTTCTTAGATATTTTTGAAATAGATGAAATTATCAGGTTCTGGTTTTACTTGGAGTCAATTCAGAATCTTATCGTCTTAGAAGTATAATAACCAGAGGCTTAACTAATGGTTAAGACAGGTAATAGACCTACTTATTACGAACAGCCATAACAGATCCCCTCGCATGTAAAATCTGTCACCTCTTTTCCAAATGGCCCCAAAGATTCCATCACCAACAGTGAGCGATTCGACTGTGGAACACCATCTAGTAACAGCCTCATTGCAGACGAGGTCTTCATCTTGATTGAAGGGAGTTTTTAAGCGCGTTCAAAGCGACTATTGCGAGTCAGATCCAGGGACGTTTTCGCTAACTACTTTCAGGGGACGCTTTTGAAACTTGTGTTTTTACTTTTCTACAGAGGGTTAAAAGGGAGAAGAAAGATAATGGAAGGGAAGAGAAAGAAATATTGGTGCAATTGAAGAGGGGTAATTATCTAGGAGAAAATATCAGAACTTTTGGAGGAACAAGACTGCTTTGCGCTACGGCCAAGTTATGGCTGAACGTGGCCGTTACTGTTGGAAGTGGCTCTTATTGTGATTAATATCTCAATTAACAAGATTTTAACCTAAAAATTCCTGTGTAAACTTCCCACTCTCGATTATAACTTTATTTGTAAGCCACTTTCTCTCGAAAGAAAATTATTTAATAAGATGGACATACCAGTATTCATTTATGCATCAGAAACCTGAGAACAAAACCTAGTTACAAGTTAAAGAGCTATGGAAAAAGCAATGAAGGAAATAACACTAAAGAACTAAAAAGATCAACATGGACACGAGAGCAAGGTAAAGTACAGGATATTCTAACATGTTTCTAAAAGAAATGGACATGGGCAGGACATACCATGAGAATGACATATTATATATATATATATATATATATATATATATATATATATATATATATATATATATATATATATATATATATATATATATATATATATATATATATATATATATATATATATTGCGAAAGAACATCACAAAATTGCGAACTAATCATGATCCCATACATATAAAAGTACAATGTTATGCAATTATTTATCTGTTAGTTATTTTGCTCTAAATTCACTTAAAGAATGTGAGAAAAAACATAAAACAAGTAAAAAAAGAGTCGATATAATAGGTATTGTTATCAGCATAATATTTTTGTGAGAGGTGAAAAATGTACGTATATTAACATGTATATACAGTTATTAGATTTATGTGAAATTTGTTAATTGATGTAGAGGAACCATTTAGTAATTTTCAGTTCACATCATTGAATGAATCTAATTTTTAAAGTCTTCGTCCTAAATGAATGATTATTTTCTTTCCCACCATTATCCCTATATTAAGGGGTCGGTTGCCTGATACGCCCTCTCCAAAGCCTTCTATCAAAGGCACAATCGTCCACCAAACCTCTTCTCTCCATATCATCTTTCACCTTACCTCTAAAGCTGGGGTAAAACTTGGGCGATACGGACATGGGGATACGGTGAGCTGTGGATTTTAGCTAAATTTAGAGCATATCACCATACATCCCCATTCATCCCAGTTGTGTTTTGTACCAAATCCCATGGACCGAGAGGAGCATCTTCACAGGTGCAATACATCCCGGGTCACCCCGCTCCGTGTAACACTGGCGGACAGAATGAAACCTGTTCCATTTTTTTGCCTAGTGGTGCGATGATGGTCAGGCACCTCCAGTACAATGTGTGCGAGGAGATAACGTATCACATTGCTTGTGTTATGTTCCACAGATATTGCTAACCTAATCACCTCACAAAACTATATATGTGGTATATCTCCCCAAGGTAGATGTGGCAACAGGCATCACTGCGCATGCGCACAACGCTAGTATATAAAGTGAGAGAGAGAGAGAGAGAGAGAGAGAGAGAGAGAGAGAGAGCTCATTGAAGTATATGGACAACATTGAAAAAATAAGAAATATAGTTGATCAAATACTCCTATGCAGTTATGATTTGAAAGAGAGAGAGAGAGAGAGAGAGAGAGAGAGAGAGAGAGAGAGAGAGAGAGAGAGAGAGGAGAGAGAAGAGTCCATTAGATCACGCTACATATCGCATGTATTTCATTTACAAAAAGATCACTACCACAATGTGCCGACCAATTGAGATGTCACAACTTGCCCACTACGCCGAGATCTCATATACAACTGTATATAGCATGGCTATGTATCCCAATGTATCACCCTTTTTGCTTTGTGCCTGCAATGTGTATCTCCCTTAGTCGCTTACTCTGCATTAAGAGTCAGGTTTGCCAGTGTCCTTCGTTTCAAAAATATGTGCTGGAATATCACCTGTAAGCACCTGCGGTATTAAAATTTTCGGGATTTTTCCATATCTCCTCTGATCGCCAAGACATATGGCCCAAGTGTGACTCCAGCATAATCCTCGTAAATGACTCTATGTCGGGTTCCCTGTGTCTGTCTTAATGTTCTCCACAAACTGGCTCCTCCCAAACCCCCCTTATTCCCTTTCCACTATCCATCCTCAACACGCTCTCACAAATTCTAAGTGGTAATATTTACTACGCCTGCCATTTTTCTCATTTCATCCTTTTTCAGTCCTTCAAGGAGTGATATTTTTATAATCCACATCAGCATTCTCAGCTCTGTTCTCTCAAGCTTTGCTTCCTCTTTTCATCTTAAAGCTGAAGT